>NW_022995757.1:1653530-1749327 GCF_900245975.1 Drosophila guanche | reverse complement strand
AAAAAAAAAAAAAAAAAAAAAAAAAAAAAAAAAAAAAAAAAAAAAAAAAAAAAAAAAAAAAAAAAAAAAAAAAAAAAAAAAAAAAAAAAAAAAAAAAAAAAAAAAAAAAAAAAAAAAAAAAAAAAAAAAAAAAAAAAAAAAAAAAAAAAAAAAAAAAAAAAAAAAAAAAAAAAAAAAAAAAAAAAAATTCCCAGAGCGATACAAAATGGAATCACAACTGTAAGGAGGTGGATACAATTTAGAAAAAATACTTCCCGTTTAGAAGATACATTAAAAATTAAGAAAACTGGTAGATAAGTAGATAAAAGGTACATACTAACCCAAGATTATAGATAGGTAGATGGCAATACTAGCAATACTTTCGGGAATAAATGTCCATCTTTGCATGCTTCCAACCATGGTCAAGATTCCACTCTCTGATGCTCGTATGTATACATATATGAATACAGACTACAGTGCGTAGAAGACACCCACAGAACACAAATTGATGAGCCTGCAATAATTTTCGATTGGCAAACAATCAAATTAGGTGGACCACAAAACCGACACCGAAACCGCTCCACTATTTATAGGCTTCCAACTGCTCGTAATACATAGATATTCGTACAACCCGCTGGGAATTCACATTCGAAAAATCTATAGCTAATTGCAAAATCATCGGAGGAATCGTAAACAAAANCAGCAGCTTCCTTCAGTGGCAACATTTTATTGTGAGTGGTGTGGAGCGGTGGGGAGGCGCTGGAGTCGGCAGTCTTTGGGTGTCGTTTGTCATTGGGATGTCAGAAATTTTGTCGAACCGCTTTGGGGGTAGCTGACTAAGCATCATAATTCTCATTGTCCGCATAGCCGTTAAATCCGAATCAAATTCTTATCGATTTTTAATTAATTATCCGCCAAAGAGTCAGAGCCGAACCACATCGTAAATAAGTGCACCGCCAGCATTAGCACCACCATCGCCGCCCACACTCCGGATCCGGATTTGGATTCAGATTCAGACTCAGATTCGGCTTCAGCTTCGACTTTGACTTCAAATCAGAGACAAAAGGCGCCGCTATGACAATTTTTTAAATTTAATCGCCTTCAGCGTCGTCGCTCACTCTCTGTTTTTGTTGGCGTTTTTTGTGGTGCGATGCCTTCTGCGAGCGGGTCATAAAAAATTTATTCATTTTAATTTTGACATGCGTGCAATTTGTTAAGAAACATTTTTACATTCTCGCCTTACAGTTGGCTCCATTCATTGTTGTTGCTGGTGCTTCGGTTTCTCGGTTTTCGCTTTGTTTTCAACTTGTTGTCAAAATGTTTTACGTCATGTTTTGCCATTTGCCAAATGTTGCAGCTCCCCTCCGCACCCGCATTCACACCATCCATCTCCCCTCCTCTCCTGTCTGAACTTTCAATTAGTCAACCGAAATTGTTGGTGGAAAGTCTTTTGCCAAGGCAGCCGCAGCAGCAGCAGCAGCAGCAGCAGCAGCAGCCATTTCCTCCAGCTGATGCAGTATCTGTCAGAGGACATTGCCGTCAAGAATGCTTTCAATGATTTATTTCATTCCCATCTCAAGTATGCAGATATTTCATTCGTGCGAGCACTCGCATTGCCAAAAAATAAATTCCAAATTACTAATGGATTTTGTTGTCACAAGAGAACAAATCAAATCTTATGCAATTTTCTTTCAAGTTCATCCATGGATATAGATTTGATTGTTGTATATTCAAAGCCCATCGATGTGCCTGAGCATGACGTCCATGGACATCTGGTTTGATTGATTTCTTTTCTAGAATCTTTTCTAGGGTTCAATTTGTGTCTGAGAATATTACAGAGGAGTTCCTCTGGTGTCCTGCCTTTAGCTATCTTCTGGTTGGTTTATCCTTGGGACATTTCGAATCATTTGCAGATCTTCACTCTTAACATCATTGTGAGAGCACACACTGGCCCCAAAGTCAATCTCTTTTTAATGCTATTTCTTGATGTCACACTCGATGTAGAATTTTACTGCCTCCGCCATCCGCATTCCGAATCACCTTCGAAGCTCGTAACTTTTGCCTATCAAATTTTATATTGCATACACACGCACACTCCAACTCAACCCGTATCCCATTCCCATCTACTGTTCGCCGTCTCGCATTATAATTAACGCCTTAGAATTCATTTCGATTGCGGGCTAAAATGGAAAAGATTAGGCTCCGGGGAGGCTGGGAGGGAGCACTTCCGCACACTACAATATTTGTCTGAGTGCTGTGATGATGTTTTTGAAGTTGATTTAATTTAAATATTCAAATGATTCAAATGACTTACTGGGGGAGGATGGTCGGACTTTGGAAAAGCCATAACTCATCACACACACGGACAGGCACAGGGAGATGGGAAGCGGATTGGACAGACCATTACACACACCCTCTCCTAGATGCAGACACAGATACAGCTCACGTACAGATGTGGACATGTGCTGTCAAAGTCATTTCGTCTAGAGGCGGTCCGGGGCCCCAGTCAATTTCCTTATTTGTGCAAAATGTTTCAATGACCGGAAAATTACATATTATTATTTATCCAATGAGTGGCAATCCCTGGACAGTAAACGAATCATTATTCATTTGCCTGCTGCCTGCTGCCTGCTGCCTGCAGCCTGTCATGGTTGTTGTTGCCACTCATTTTGTTGCAGTTGTTGCAGCAGCTCCTTTGATAATTAAAGTCTGGCCCCCGGCTGGGCCCTGCCTTGTTTTCCTGCCTTACTGCCATCGTAGGTTGACATCATTAACTTTGCATGTCACAAATGAAAACAAAACAAAAATCCATCAATCGAATATCGAATGGAAAATGGTTAATAAATTTCCCACTAGCAGGTTTCCCTTAGCTAAGATCATCGAGCAGTCGAGTTCGTAAAGGAACTGCCGATACCTTCCAGCAGTCACACATCATAATACATAATTGCTAATCAAATTCTTATGGATTAACCCAGGGCTATGGCTCCATTATCATATCATATAACACACAGCCATTGTCCCATAGTAGTGAATACAATTGAAAAGCCTGGCAATTGCTTCCCCTGCCCGACTCCCTGGAACATTCCGGATACATATAACAAAAGGACTCCTCCTGCATGCCATGGAATGGCATTCACACACACACACACAACTGTGGGGCGGAGACAATCGTTGAAGGGCGGGTGTGTGGAGGCGTTATGTTGGGCGTGACTTCGAATACAATTAACATTATCCGTAACTAAATACGTGAAATTAAAAGCCATAAAATCAGAAAGTCACGTGCGAAATGTTACAGCAATAACACGGCCAAATGTGCGGCAGGATATGCAGCAGGATATACTATATTGCATGTATATGCCATATACATAGGGGTCACAGCAGGCAACAGCAATTAAAATACGAGAAAAAAGTTCTTTATTGCCCCGAAAAAGTTCATGAAACGCAGCCGGGCCAAGGGACATCTATTGATGCTCATTCCATGGACATCATCCATGAACATTTCCCATCCATTGGGGGAGGAATGAAACGGAATACTCCTGTCAGACTTCATTAGAATTTCATAAAAGTGCGCGCCTATGCAACTGTAACAAATCGGTGAAAGGTTAAAGGTTATATACCCATGAGGGTTGTTGGGCCTTGCCTCCCCGCCCCCCACCACAACACAATTGAAAATTTCGGAAAATACCAAAACGAAATGCATTTATCAAACACCCACGCCGCACCACATTGGGGGAGAGACACAGGCCAGACACTAAGCCAAGGTGGTTTTAAAAACTAAGCTGGAAAAATCTATTACATGTGGCAGCACAGGAGGGCGTCCGTGTCCCCCATGCACCACCCCACAAGAAAGGGGAGGCAGCTCTAAGCGGCGTGACAAATTTTTGTGCTGGCAAAGCAATAAAAGTTCATGTGGCCCGTGCCACGAAAATATCAAAACGTTTTCTATGACAAAAGCAAAACATTGCGAAAAAAAAAACAATGGACAACAAAACAAAAATTGATGGAAAATACACCGAATATTTCGGGAATTCCAATAAAGCCGGACAACGACGCACAAATGCTCTGGAGGAATACAATTTCTTGATGAAGAAACCACAAAAATGCATGGGCCATTTCAAGTGTGGGACTCCAGGAAGAGCTTAGTTACACGTTTATCATTTTAAGCATAAATTAAATGCACTTTAATGCATCTTGTAAATGATGTTCTCTTTCTTCAAGGACATCAACAAATATGATCGAATGATAGATCTCAAAGATAGAGCTCTAAGAAAAGCAAAGAAATTGAATGTATGCAATAACCATTCCGCTTGCTTTTCTGGTTTCTTGATAGTTTGTCTCTTAAATCCATAATGATTCATAATGGTCCTCATTTATGGGTGCGCCCCAAAGAAATCCTTCATCGAATTTCGCATCTTTTTATATTTCCTCCTATTCTCTTCGTCATATTTATTCTCAATCTCTCATAATCTTCTCTCTATTATAGAGTACTTTCCGGTCAGCAAACATCACCAACCCGCAGCACCCCGTTGAACGGGTACTTGGAGGGGGTTGCTTGTTTGTGGGCGTGGCCCGGCAATCTGCCCAATTTGAATTATGACATTTTGCATGCGAGTTGACATTTAAAGCTGTGCAAATTGTTCGAGCGTCAAATTGGCGCTGCCATTTCCCAAAAACCAAAATCCCCACTTTTCCCATGCCCTCAGGGGGGAAATTCACGCTCTCTCCCCTACGACAGGACTCACCCTGCCGTTGCGGAACATTTGGAAAATCATTTTCCGAAACGTTGCACTTCCCAGCCGGAAGAAGGAGAGTTTGGTAACATTTTCAAGTTTCAGGCATTGCCTACTTTACTGCGCATCGTTTGATTTTCAATAGGCCTATTCAGATCTCTTACGACATCCCACTCCACCACTCTTTTCCTCACTTTTTTCTCCCTCTCGTTTTAGCTCTTTGTGTGTGTCTGTTTCTGTGACAGTGCGCTTCAAGCACCTCAATCTTTAACGCACAATTTGAAAAGCGCGAAAACTTTTTTGCCCCATCCGTCTGCCTTGCCACAGACACCTCTCGCTCTCTCTCTGTCTTCAGTCTTTCACCTGGCAATGCCTGACAAACGGAAAACTTTGTACATGCAACACGAAAATTGTAGCAAGATGGAGATGCCTGCCGCCTACACGCAGAGCTAAATCCCATGCCCCTGCCCACCTTCTCATCTTTGCTCATTTGGCATCGGCCAAAAGTTGAGCGAACTTTGCGCCAGTTGCAACCGCGATAAACTTTTTTCATGCCTCAATGGAGGGGGGAAGAGGCGACTTGAGGGGCACAACTTTTCCTTGGAGTGTCGCGTCGTCGTGCGAAGCCTTTGATTTATTAATAAGACCAAGGAAAGTTCCGCCTTCGCCATTGCCATCACCATCGCCCGGACTCAAGTGTGAAATGAGCAAAAGGTGAATCGCCTTTTGAACCGGTTCGAACAGGGTGGGGGGGGTTGAGATTGGGTTTGGGTTTTGGGGCCAAAATCGAATTGCTCATTTAAATTCATGAACAATTGGTGGATCGTTCAACTGAATCATGGCTTAAGCGACTGAATGAATCGAGGGCCGAAATTAGCCATAAACTTAAAGGATGAATAAAAGGAAAGGATGTGCTTTGGGTATCATAAAAGTGTATCCAAGAAAAAGAATGCTTGATTCGACTGCCATTAAAAGCTTTACCCTGAACGATGTTCTCTTCCTTCTGGGTGGCATGAATCACCTCTGTCTGTGCCCATTGCAAGATCTCCAATTGGGTTCTGTTTAATGTTTGAATAAGCCACTCAGATCCCCCCCCAGCTCTATCTGGCACGTGGTCAGGTGTAATCTCTCACTGCAAGTCATTCGACTGGTCTGGAATATCTTCTTCATAATTCTTCAGTTCTGTTTAGTTTTTCTTTGGAAAATTGCATTATTCTCGGGGGGATTTTGGCCTCTCTAATAATAACAAACAGCAGCAGTCCAAGCAGCAGCAGCAGCAGTGGCAGCAGTGGCATCTGTGCGGATGGCCAACAGTTTTCGCCGCTTTTCCTCTGGACCAGAACGGTTTTTGGGTAACATATTTTATGGCAATTGATGGTCGAGGAAGACGACTTTTGCGGTGAGGCAGGGGCAGGGACAGGGGGCTGTGTGTGGGTGGATTCACTTGCGCAAACTTGAAATAAACAATAACATATTGCGCTCGATTTGCTTTATGATGTTTACACTTTGCGTAGTGCCTTGTTATACCCTTTTTCTCACGAGGGTATTCTGATTTTTTCCATACATAGATGTATGTACCGGGGAAAAGATGGAATTTTGGAACCTCATAAAGCAGTGATACATTTATTCGCAGATACTAGTATTTTCTTGTAGAATTCAATTATCCTGAAGGTACTTTTCGTTTTTGTTTAGTTATCCCGAGATCTGCATCACAGTCACCCAAAGAGTATCCAAAAAATAGCCCTCTCATTTTGTTCTCTTTTTACTGTTAAGTTTAGAAAGCTTTTTGGGCGAGTGCGAGTGAGTGTGAGTCTGTGAGTGCGTTCAGCTTTTGCTTAATTAATTTTTGTGCTGAAGCCAGAGCCAAGGAAAATAAATAAAGTTGCACACGGTGGCGTTGGTGCTTTTAAGGCTAACTGGAAATGTAAAATGCCAAATGAGTAAAAGAAAAGCATCAAACTGAAATGGAAAATTCGAGGCCATGGGGGAAATGTTCGGGCAAGAAAATGTATGCCGGTCATCGTGCGAATGATTGATATAAAAATAGTATAGCCGTGTGTCTGGCAGCAGCCGTAAAAAACTCACCTGTTAATATAAACAAGTGGAAAGAATCGGATATATGTATATATCTGAATAGATTGTGTGCAGCACTCAGGCGTTTAATGAGCCATTCAAATGGCGTAATTTTCCGTAGAGAGATTCGTTGCCAATCGATGATCTAATGAGTGGTGTGGAGGGAGAGTGAATAATGCAGCAACAGGAAAAATGAATCAATCATAATTGAATTTATAATTTATGTTAGCGCTTTCTGGTGTGAAGGCAAACAGGATGAACAAAAAGCGAGTATTGTACTTGAGTTTATGCATCATGAGTCAAGATTCAATCAAGGAAATGAATGTACTTGTGGGTGGAAGAAAAATGTGTACATTTCATGACTCATTAAGCTTTAGATTGAATATGGTCTGAAAGGAACACTGAATAAGTGTATTAAATGAATCCTTAGACTGTTGGACTTATATAATGCCAAATACAATCCCTTGAATGATCATTCGCAGCGGGGGGATCTCTTTCCGATGGCCCTAAATGATTCATTTGTGTCGCAATGCCATGCAGAGTCTCATTTATTTCGGGGAACCCTGACCTGAATCGATCTGGATAAGCGGCAACAAATGACAGGTTACACGAGAGTCTCGTCCCTTTGTCTCTGTCTCTGTCTCTGTTTCTGTAGCGTGTAAAATGATTCAAGGCATATCGCCATTTGGGTCGCGTATTCGTACTCCAATCTCTCCTCGAACCTCAGCTGCTGGTTGGAGTAAAAAATCAGAGCCAGAGAGTGAATGAAATGAAGAGCTCTCCGGTGAAAGGGCTTCCCTTCCAACTCTGAAATGAATACGCTGGCAAAAGCTGAATCATCGGGGATTCATTCACTCCATTCTGATAATTAAATAGAAATGCAGACGGCGTGGGGGCCGGCTCCAAATATCCGAAAATGAAGCTACTCGAATGGGTTCTCTCTGTTGGCTCGTTATAATGAAAATTCATAATCTTTTCCTCGGTCAATGGACCAAACACACATACGAATGGGAAATGGATAATGGAAAATGGAAAATGAGAAGAAAAACGCAGAGTGGAGCATATGGAATGCGCCTGGGTATATGGAAGGGATATATGGAAGGGTTATGGGTGGTTGGGTGTAGAAATGGATGCCAATGCCACGATATGGCGTATGCGTAATGAACTCGTTCACAACGCTCTCCCCGCTCTCTACCCTTTAGCCCTGTTTTTTCTGGCTTTTGCATTTTAACCATACCCGAGAATGAGAGACCTACACTGCCATTCCAATCCACGCTTCGATGTGTCCGCTGTTCGCAGATAGCACACAACTCGCATTGTCATATTGTGTTGCCCGACAGCCCACCGTATTGCACAGTGGTTAAGGGTCAAGTCAAATATCAGAGAAACTTAGATCTGTCTTAAAACTGCAATATTTATCTTTCCAACAAGGTTTATAGAAATTATTGAAAAATAATCTTAAAATTATTACAATGTTTTTTTGAGAGATTTATTTTTCCGATTATAATTTCTATTTTTATCAATTTTATTTAACAATGCCAGAAACAAATATGAATTATAAATATTGCTAAATTGTTCTCAATACTCTTTAAATTTCTTCTCTGGCTGTTATCCAAAATAAAATCCTCACAAAAAAGTTACCAAAATGTATGTTAATTTTTAAACTCAAAAGTCTTAGTCTGCAAATAGATTTTTTGGTTTTAAGTACTGCCAGAATTAGTTGACAGGGCACAGAATATCATAGTATTTGTGCTGTCAGGCCTAGTTTTTTTTTTTAACAATTTTAGCAATATATCCCAAGAAGTTCTCAGGTTTTGAGCACTTTTGATCCAATTTCTTTTAGGTTGTAAGTCTCTATTCCTTTTCATTCGCTTTACCCTTAAAGCATGTATTACTGGTTTATTTTTTGTTCCAAAGTTCCATGTAGTTTGTTACACGGTGACCACACCGTGGACTCTGTCCAGAAGGGACGCGAGACGCCCTTTGGGCAACAATGGACACACCATATTGTTGCCGTTGTTGCAAGTAATTATTGTCTGTTGCCTGTTGTAGTTGAAGTTGCTGTTGCTGTTGTTGTAGTTATCATCCGGATGTGTCACTGTGTGCATATAAATCGCATTTAATTTATTGTAAATCGGATTAAATTACCAAATGTGGCACGCACTCACGAAACCAGAGAGTGAGACGGCGAGAGGTAGAAGAGAAGGAGAGACTATTATATGGTTCAGTATGAGAGTGAGTGAGATAAGGTGTTACATACTCCATAGAGCAGTGAGTGAATGTGTGGGTGCTGCCGCATACAGTGCCACATACGATTCAATGCAGGCCTGTAACTTCTCCTGAACATTGTCCCATGCAACATGCCACATGCTGTGTCCGCACACAAGTTAAATCTTTAAATATGCAACAGCTTCTGGGCAAACGAGCCAAACGCAAAGACCCATTAAATGTGGCCAAAAGCGGCTTATTAACTAAACAAACCAAAGGGAAAACCAGCGCGCCCTTTGAGTACTCGCACTGTCTGTGTCTCTCCTTGGAGTGGCTTTGTGGGAGTGCTGTGTGCTGTGTGCTGCTCCTCTTAAATGGCACTAGTGACAGAGAAACAACTGCAAAGTCCTTCATAATAGTACAGAAAGAATAGTGCTCGCCCAACGACATACACATGACACACATAAGACCCCCAAAATGGAAACGAGACACAGAGCTGCAAAATGTGAAATAAAATATGAAGTTTACTCTGTTTCGCTGTCTTTGCCTTTGTGCCCCAAAGTGGCCGCTGGGTGCACGACAAATATAATGAAATATTTTGTCCCTCTATTTTTTGTAGAAAAAGAGAATTAACTTTCACTGAGAGAACACATTCTGAGCATCCTGCAGATACCTTCAGCAGATGGAGGTTCAATGGGAGCGCTCTGTGACTCTCTCTTATGTCTCTGCCAGTCTTTAGGCAGTTGGGAAAGATGTCGTGCTGCGCGAGCACTTTCACACTTTTATTCGCAATTAACCGGGTGGCGGAAAGATGGAATATCCGCCACGACGGACGGATACTGCCCATTTACTGGCAGCGTGTGCGTGCACTGGACAAAAGGCATGAGGCACACGGGTCCGTGTAATCGTATCTGTTAATGCACATTTCCGCGGCTCATAAACGAATGTGCTGCTGGGGGAGCTGTGGGAGAAATCAGGGAGAGAACTTGAAAGAACTTTAAGCAAAACTCAAGTGGGCCCCGCTGCGGCGGCTACCATTTGGCAATCGGATGGTTCAGATAGCAATCGCCTTTGGTTGGCTTTGAAGTGCTGACCGGGTCCATTAAGCTCTCAACACGATCCCAAAAATCTGCCAACAACATCTGTATCTTGTTTTCCCTTTGTATTTGGATCTGCATCTGCATCTGCATCGTTATCTGCCACTGCCAATGATTGTTTTTCTTTTTCTCCTGCAGCCTGCGAGTGCCATCCGATCGGTTCATCTGGCAAGATCTGCAACAGCACCAGCGGTCAATGTCCCTGCAAGGACGGAGTCACCGGACTGACCTGCAACCGCTGCGCGCGTGGCTACCAACAGAGTCGCTCCCACATTGCTCCATGCATAAGTGAGTAAATAAATATCTTTAGTCTATCCTTCAAGTATTCATATCTATCACAAATATGGCTCTAACACTTTTATTTTCCCCTCCATTCACAGAGCAACCTCTGCGCATGATCAACATGCTGGACACACAGAACACCGCACCTGAGCCGGATGAGCCCACTGCAGAGGTAGCTAATAATCGCGGTGGCGCCTCCGCATCGGCGGCCGCCCAGTCCCCATACTACCGCACCGAGGGCGGCAGGGGTAAGTAAGTGCTCTCCTCTCATATCCATATCTATCTGTTGTTGTGTGCTAACACCTCCCTTCCTTGCTCCAAATACTGACTGTACAGTGAATACTCCGCTTCCAAATACTCTGCTTTGCATACCGTTTATTGTCCAAGGCAGCAGCTCTAACTGGGCATCGGCGCTGCTAACAGCCCACTGCGCTTGCTCTCTCGAGCGGACTAGAATTCGCCATGAAATTGAGGCCCCCCTCTATTTTCCTTTCTTTGGAGGCTTTCGATGTTTTGCATACCACAAACCGAGTAGCCACTGTCCACCCGCTGACAAAAGTTTGCTCTGGCGCTTCTCCTCTCGCTTTTGTAATCCTCTCAAATGGGTGAGAAAACACAAATCCGCTAAAGTGCATACAAAGAGTATGACAACAAGGAGAGCAGTAGCCAAACCTTCCAAGATAACAAGAGAGAGAGAGAGAGAGAGAGAGGGAATGGTTAGACAACGGCACTTAACAGGCAGCGCAAATGTTTGCACGCAACTTTTAGTTACAGTTACCAGTACAACAAAAAATAACGAAAGGGAGAGAGGGGATGGTGGATGGTGGGCGCGGATGCAGATGCAACAAGCAAACAAAATGCGCCACGCAGCATAAATCATGCTCTAAGCTTTCGTTCTCCTTCCCTTCGCTCTCTAGAGCTTTCCCACCGCTCGCACCTCCGCCACTCACCAAGGTGGCGCGTGCTCAAGTAAAAGCTAAACAAACTTTTCACTAAAGCGCCACAAAAAAAAACAGCATCAGCAGCAACAAAAGCAGAGAGAGGGTGAAGAAAGCACACAAAACATGAAGGAACGAAGCGTTTGATTCCCTTGCAGATCGCCAAAACTTTGACTTAATTGAATTTTTAATTTTTTATTTGATTTAATCAAAAACTTATCATGGCATACTTATGGCATTTGGCATTGATTTGTGGCAGAAATATATAACAAGTTGGTTTTAAATATATTTATTTTAAGGAGTACATTGCAGTATTTCAAACCCACGTTTAATTTCTCCGAGTTGCAAACAGCTTCTATAAAATAAGTATAATACCCTCTTGAAAGGGTATTTACAAAGAAAGAAAGAGCAGCGGCGAACGGTATAGATGGAATGACAGAGGAGCCAGCGAGAACTTGGCAAAGCAAATGTATTAAAAAAGTTTTTTATTTAATTTTCCATGAATAAGCTGCAGCAGGAGCAGTGGCAGTGGCAGCGACAGCGACAGCATACTTTTTAGCCTCACTGTGACCAGTGACCAGTGTTGCCAAGTGGCGACGCTAATTGCTTCCAACTATTTGCTTAGGCGTGTGCCGGGGGAGGATATCGGTAGGAAGTTGGCAATGGACTATCACTGGACTGGAGGGTGGGAGTGGCATTACAGAATTGAGAGAGTGATGGATTGGGCACAATGACAAATTGACTGAACGGGTTAAGCAGCCGCGGGAAATGCAGGATTGAAGATAATCATTACGGAGTCACACTGTGGTCAAAGGACTCCCAAAAGGGAAGCAGAAGGGAAACAGAGCTTAAGCGATGGGCTTCTGAATAGATTTTGAATGACATTGTGTAGGGATATCATCCAAGAGTGGACTTAACATTAAAAGGTTAGCAAACTTGTGATGGTTGTTCAATGGAGATTTGGAATAATTTTAATCAGAAATGGTTTTCGCTCCTAGGAACCAGATTTCCCCCAAGTCAAGTGCCTGCTTTGAGGTCTCAATAATATTATATTAGCCCACTGAGAACACACAACAACTATACCGTCTAATGGCCTTAATTAAATGTCAACTAAAAGTTGTTAGAGCTGCAGCCAGCCAACAGCAAAAGGCACTGGAACTTGCAGCAAAGGAAACTTTCTGGTTGCCCAGCTGGGATCGATTCCAGTGCCAGTGCCAGTGCCAGGGCTTTTCTTCCCCAGGCTGCAATTGCGGCATATCAAGTGGCACCAACTATCCATCATGCCGAAAATGCAAATCAAGCAACAGTCGACATAGGACACACGAAAAGGGGTTCCAGGGGGTACATGTTTAAAGAGGCAGAGAGCGAACCCCTGTTAAATTTATTTGTCAAACGTCGGCAAAGAAAAGCGCAAGTTGGAAAAGTTGTCTGTGGAGGAAAGTTTGCCTTTGGTTGTTCCCTGAATTGTAGCCAAGAACTCTGTTGGGCAAATGGACACAGAGCCACAGCCACAGTCAGAGTCAGAGTCAGAGTCTGAGTTGGGCACAGGACACGCATAGACATGCATAGACGAGGCAGGCACGGCGAAAAAGTTCGTCCTGTGGCACACACAATGAGCTACAGAGAGAGGGAGAGAGAGAGAGAGAGAGTTGTGGCAAGCAAAACCAAAGGGGTCCCACTCCTCGCTTCGGCAGGAGAACATGAATGTTAATTATGAATTTATAATTTGATAATCTTATTAAATTAATTTCAAATTCTGTTCAAGTTTGAGTTAATTTAAAGTTAGTCAGAAGGATGTAGGTTGTAGGAGCTGCCTTTGCCGCTGGCCCCCAAACCGTGGGAGGTCGTAGGTCACTTTTAATGTCATGTTAATTGGATGTTGTGCAAATTTATGACTGATTTTCATTCAGTTCGTGCGTGTGCGTGTGCGGGTGCGTGGGGAAGAGTAAATCAAAATGTGAAACCAATCCGATTGACGGACAAAAGATGTCTTTAAGGCAGCGCTCTATGGCTCTATGGCCTTTGCTTTTATCTGATGCATTTCGCGTTGGTATTTAGTCATCATAAAATCTATTAGCAGCCTCCGCCTGTTACCCATAGACATTACTCAGACATTTTGCCGTTTCGAGCGTCCTCCTGTCTGGGGCTTTTCCAATAGTATATCTGTATGTATTTTGGTTTCGTTTCGCGTTCGTGGGGCGTGGCTAATGATCTTTAAATGATGGCGATAAATATCGCTTGGCCACTCAGTGCACAGACGGGGGAAGTTCCCCCTCAAAGTCAGCACGGGGAAAACGCCGCCGCCATAAATAGCCAAAGGAGAAGCAAAGTTCCATTTTCAATGCAGTTTGCTGCCTCATTTAATACACATTTTTATGCCACGAAGTTGTTCGAGTTGCCTGCCACCAATTGTGTCACGTTTGCTTTGACATTGCGATCGATCGATCGATCGAACGGTGGCACCAATGCAAATTGCAACCAAAGGGGGGAGCGCACAGCAGAACACCAAAAACAAAACAAAAATCATTCTGGCTAATTTTAGTCGCCACAAACGGCAGCCCCGAGACACGAAAGCAAAACAACAACAGAGTGTGTTGTGTGTTGTGTGGTGTGTGGTGTGGCAGGGGAGCAGGAGTACAGGAGGACAGGCAGACTTAATGTAAAATTGATCGAGAAGCAGTCTTTGGGGCTGATGTGTTCTGCTGTTTTCTGCTAATTGGCATTGGCCATAAAGACATAAATTTCGCAATTAAATTGTAAACACACAACACAGTGGAATGCCCCAGCGGTTGGGGGAAGGGCTAGGGCAAGGGCAAGACGGAGCACATGCAGAGCACATTCAAGGGGAACACAATGAAATTGTGGGATGTGCTTTAAATGTACTCCATTGGGAGCACTGCTCGTACCAGTCCCATTCCCATGGCCACTTACATTCCGCTCAGCTTCATTTCATGTCGCGATCGATCGATTAAATGTTCGATCCATTGATTCCATTTCTAATTCGAATGCTCTCTTCCAACTTTTTGCAGAGTGCGGCAAATGCAGAGTAAGCACCAAAAGGTTAAATCTCAACAAGTTCTGCAAAAGAGACTACGGTAAGCGTGGAGCGATAACTGCTCGATAACAGCGTACCGGATAATCGTTTATCGATATTTATTCCTTTTATGAATATTTGCAGCAATAATGGCCAAGGTAATTGGTCGCGATACGAGCAGCGAGGCGGCCAGCAGGGAGCAGGCCCAGCGACGCGCAATAGATCCCGCGGACGTGGACTACGAAATGGATCAGGATCCGTGGGCGGTGGCGGTGGGGGTGGACGCTGGTCGAACGGAGTACGAATTTCAGGGGGCGGCGGCGGCGGAGGAGGACTATCCCAACGACAGCGAGACGGTGCGGTACGATCTGCAAATCCAGGCCGTGTTCAAGCGCACCAAGTCAGGACACGCGAGCAGCAGCGGGGGGATCGGCGCATATGGAATGCCGAATACAATGCTAAAACGAGGTCCTATGACCTGGATCATACCGATTAAGAACCTCGAGTGTCGCTGCCCCAAGATCAGAGTAAACAGGTGAGACTGAAGCAGAAACTCTGAGTTGGACTCCGGTCTCAACTTTCCCTATTTTCCAGATCCTATTTAATTTTGGGACGTGACTCGGAGGCGCCACCTGGCTATCTGGGCATTGGGCCGCACTCGATAGTTATTGAGTGGAAGGAGGACTGGTACCGGCGCATGAAGCGTCTGCAAAGGAGAGCGCGCACCTGTGCGTAATCCCATGCCCTTTCCCCCAAGTGTATGTAGAATCTAACGACTACGTTTAAGGAGCAGCAGCAGCAGCAGCAGCAGCAGTGGATCGATAATCAAATTGAAAGAACTTCAAATCATTTTTTTTTTTGTTTTTTTTGTTCTTTTGAGACGAACAGAAACTGATTTTGTAGCAGTTTAAGATCAAATTAGCGATATTTAATTTATTTAATTGTTATGCAACACAATCCGAGCAGCGCACACCCACACACACGAAAGTATCTACATGCATGTGTAGTCTATGTATGTAATCTATATACCATATATGTATACTATATGCGATTTGTATTATTTTTTGGTAAGATTTAAGATTCCTGTCAGCCCAGTCTAGGCATTTGTGAGCAATAATTTATCATTTAAGCTATGTAGTTTCGATGCATGCATGACTCACAGACTAAACCTAACTATGAAACGAAAATTATAATAAATAGATATTGTACAGTGCAGAAAACACGCTGTGGTGGCTTTTCATTTGAATTTGCGTTTAAAAATATTAAAGGTTGGCGGTACATTCCCACAGCGTTGCCCCACCTACTCTCTGGCAACTATCGCACTAGGCTATCGATTATTCATCTTTATTTGACGATCTGGCAATGCTGCTACCTTTTCAGTGCTGTAAAAAATCGAAATATGTTTGCTGAGTAGTTTACGATCTTCGCCACCTACCGATGGGATAATAAGAGTGCAGCAGAATTATTCTGCTTTGTTTTGTCAAAAATTGAGACCTTCAGGTAGTCCATACTTTTCTTAGTATTCGCTGGTTGCAATACTCGGGTATTTGCTACATCTGCATGTAAATAACGACAGAGACACCTGTCGAGCAAAATGTGTACACCTCCTGACAAGTTTCGCCGTAATTCGTTTTCGATATTTGTTAACACATTCTTTTGCGACATCTTTAGAACAATTGAGTCGTTGAAGCCCGGCGATTCCAGAAATGCTGATTAATACTCGATGTAGACTGCTAAATGACCATAAATGGCATTTCTACACGTTTTCTACACTGGTGCATTCGACAAGAGGTGACACATAAAATAATTAAATATATGATGTTATTTACTAACACTGCAAGGTGGGTGACGTAACGGTATATTTTAAAAATGAGAAGGTATATGGCGGTATATTTTTGAGGGTGATGCGGTATTTTGTATCGATATCCACACTCTCGATTTCTCGATTTTGATAATTCGTTTTAAAATTTAAAATTACTGTCAATAGCCCTGCAAGAGTGTTTATTTTAGGCTGTGAAATCAAGAGGCGACAATTTCCGGCAACTTGTATTATGCCATGGCTTCGACCTGCTTCCCATAAGGGCCAATATTTCCCATGGCGCAAATGTCAAAACTATGTAATTGAGTTTGAAATCGGAAATATTTTTTGAAATGCGAATGTTCCTTAGAAAATAATAAATGATTATGTGCATCATCGTCATCATTTATTTATAATTATTATCTTGAATTTATTAACTAATGATTAACAACTATAAGTTGTGCAGAAACCCGTAACAAGGTATAGTCTCAAAGAAACAAAACTCATATTAATCCATCGGTTTAATTGTATTTACATAAGAGATCTTTTCCGCCCAACAAGTGTCCAGTATTCAGAAATACAGCACTATCCCTCTTAGAGTAAAAACAGAGTATTTCTTGTCAGATCGTAAAGAAAATTGCCGAATGATTAGATACTTTCTGAAAAGAGTTGTGTTCTGTAAAGCAAACAATTGAGGGTATAAGTAGCAATGAAATGAAAAAGAAAAACAGTGAAAGCCAATCGACAAGAAACAGCAATAGGAATGTTGTGCATTCGGCATTTTTGGCCAAAGCTCGTGCCCCCGTCACCCCACAGAAATATGTATGTACATATGTACATTCTTGAACTGCATCAGAACTATCCTCCAAACTTCAGACAGTCACTCAGGAGGCTCTGCCTCTGTAAAGTATGCGATATGTCCTCATGCTTGCTGTTTCCATTCAGATAATCGGAAGAAACTCCTTCCTTTTTCGGTTACGAGCTTCGAAGAGTAGACAATGTAAAAATAAAAGGCAGAGTTATAGCTCAACAAATCTCAAAACTGTAAGGGTATCTATGAGAGTAGTTTTTCATTTTGGTTATTTTTTGAATTGGCTTCTTTTCCTCTTTTTGCCCCCACAGTGGCATAATACAATTTCGATTTGAGGCAGAGTCAAAATTCAACAAAGCAAAGCCATTGGTGGCAGAGTCCGATCAAGTGAAGAATTTTGTTTATGTTTCAAGGAGCGATGTCGTCAAGTTATATTTACACAACTGTGGCAGATAAAGAACTGGTTTTATCAAATGTATCAACACTTTTTTCTGCTTAAATAACTATTGAAATATCTGTTGACTGCTTGAAACGCATTAGCAAAGGTTTGCTCTGAAGCTCAATTGTTTTCCTAGCCAAATAGAAGATTCCCAGAAGAGCCTGGCCTTAAGCAAATAAATATATACCGCCTAGCGACGGCTAATCTTACATACAAGTGCCACTACTACTCACTGAATCAGATTTACCAATGAAAATGTGCATTCTTGACACTGAGAATAAACAGCTGGTGGCACAAAGTAAATAATTATTTACACAGCGAAAGCTGCACAGAAATCTAATATCAAACCATAGCGAAAACTGTAAGCGTTTTATATTAAAGTAAATCTGTTTGTGGGTGAAACTTGATAATAAATACAAAATACATATACGTACATATACATAAGTAGGCAATGATTCACTGAACATTGCACCATGGGTTAGTGGTCGGAAATGAATTTGTTTGCAGTTGAATATTCTTAGGCATGTTTGAACATCTGTTGAAACTAGCATAAGAAGTGTGGAAAGTGTGTGTCTAAAACTAATTAATTTCAATTTATTTATTGTTGGAAAACTGTTGAATGTCGGTGATGTTGAAATTTGTATTAATATTGCTAAAAATTATGTAAAATGTTGAAATTTAATTAAAAGTTATAAAATATCTTTAAAAATGTTGAATGTTGTTTCTAATGGTTGAAACTCTTCCAAATGCTATTGAAAATAGTTCAAATTGTTGCATATTTTTCGAAACGAATTTAATATTTCCCTTAAATTGTTGAAATATTAATAACGTTTTATAGTTAATTTGAAAACTGTTGAAATTCTTTCAGTGCTTCAATGTTCCTTACAATGGAGAATTGCATTCTGCAAATTATCCCGAAAATTGCATTTCTCTGATCGGATGCTGCTTTCGTGTCCATGTACATATGTACATATTTATGTATCTGTATCAGTCCCTATAAACGTCACGATGTCACGACACGTAACGTTACGCATTTATACCACTTTCCAATGCAGCCCACCCTTCCAACCCGCTCTAGCTCTGAACTTGTCCAATGTAGCGCTCTCTCAAATCCACTCTATTAAACCAGTCCCTCTCTCTCCGTCTTGCTAATTCTCTGGCCCTTTTCATGGCCCTCGTTCCAAACACCCACGCAAGCTCGCTCTCTCGTCTCTGCCTCTCTGACGCTCTCTTTGGCCAAGCGGGCGAAAGCTTTGTGCCCGATGCAAAGGAGACTCTGCAGAGAAAAGCTTCGGAAAAGCTGCTAGTGCTGGTGACAACGCCGGCTGCAGCGACTAAAGCAGCGACTGAAGCAGCGACTGAAGCAGCGACAGAGCGAGGCAGAGCCGCTAGATTCCCGGCGCCTTATAAATACGTAGACCCCAACGCGGACGCCTTCATTCTCCTGCAGTGTTTAAAGTGACATGAAAGTGACGACATCGGGGCACTGTGACAAGTCATGTATCAGCATGTCCTACCAAACAACACAGATCATATTCATGCCAACGGTGAGTGCTCCTCCCCCACCACACCCCACACCACCCTTCAGCAACGAATCATCATCGGATCATTCATGCATCCATTCATCCGTCCACCAGTTCCCAGACTCACTCGGGGGGAATACGCGCGCCGCCTCACGTACAACCTATTAGTTTTGGATGTGCTGTTTTTTTTTTTTTCTGCGCTAATTAACGGTGATTATTCGAAAATTTGCGTTTGCGTTGCGTTTCGGGGTGCTAAGTGAAGGGGCAAACAGAAACAGAGCCGGAGCCAGCGCAAATTTGCTTGTGTGGCAGCATGCGATGCCGCTTGACTGGCTTCGGCATGTCTATGCTGCCGCCTGTGCCGTGCAGCCAGTGCCGTTCCGTGCCGCAAAGGTGTTTTCTAGATTTTCCGACACTTTTTTTTTCGCGTGCCTGGACGTTTTCTTTTTTTTTTCTGTTTCGTGGAATTTGTGTTTCTCTCGGTGGTACGGCGCATGCGTCATACTCCCTCCACAAATAACGGTAACTTAACTGTCCGGCGAACACTTGCCACAGTGTGTGTATGTGTTTGTGTGTTTGTGTGTGTGTGCCTCTGTGTGTGTCGAAAGTCGGTTGCAGTGGCAGAAACAGCTGTTCTAATCAGCCAGAGCCCAGACCCTAAATCCCCAAGTTCATTAAAAATTGCAGCCGGTTTTGCAGTCGGACAGGGAGCAGTAACAGCAGCAGCAGCATCCACCCATCAGACACTCACCCACCCAGAGAGAGTGACAGAAAAAAAGAGAGAGAGAGAGAGAGAGCTTCGGATGTACAGTGATTACCAGATAAATCCCACGAAAATGACTAAATTCCCAGAACTTTATTTGTTCGTTGGA
Source organism: Drosophila guanche (assembly GCF_900245975.1). NCBI lineage: Eukaryota > Metazoa > Arthropoda > Insecta > Diptera > Drosophilidae > Drosophila > Drosophila guanche. Next base: position 1,729,543 of record NW_022995757.1, on the reverse strand, counting down.
GAGGAGCTATCCAAACACAGACATCCATCCATCAAATCCTAGCAGAGGCACAACTGCAAACGAAGAATAAGCATATTTGAAGGTGGCTTGGACAGCTGATCACTCACTGCAATCATGGTAGTGGAAAGCAATTCAAATCATAGAGGAGCAGCTTCAAAAGCCATCATAAATATGACCACAGATGGGCAGCTATCAAAGATGTACCAGACTACTCTCATAAAGGGATCTACCACAGATGGGCACCTAACATATTCCAAGAGGACACTTTTATTCACACAAAATATTCATGTAAATTCAAAAGCAAATCACAAAATATCTCTTCAACCTCATCCTTACCACCTCTTCAGCCGTATAATCAATTTCAAATTACTTAAAAACCCATTTGCTGAATTTTAATAATAGAATCGTCTATCTAAAAGAGTTTAAAAAACACTCAACTGACTTATTAATGAATTGCATGCGAAATACACACAAATCTGATAAGTCCAACGAATAAAAACAAATTTTTCGTGAAACTCTTAGGACACCCTTTAATTTTTGGGGGACTTTAGTTTTATCGAACTTTTGAAACCATTACTGGGTACGACTGGTCTGCGCGTTCAGTCCATAAATCATTAATCTGTGCATACATTCATCATGAATTGAAGTTTTTGTGCAGATAAGATAAACAAGTATTGCACGTTTCAAATCAATAAAAATCATACAGGAAAACGATGTGCGATTATCAAAAAATTGAAAGTGAAAGTGTTGCTTTTTTGTGGGTATATTAAAAGATAATAAGTGTGTGATATACATACATGCATACGTGCATATGAGTGTACAATAGAGTTGATATTCCGATATTCATTCCTACTTTATTCACTAGAGAACAAGATTTTGATCCTATAAGAAAATAATTGTGTGGTATTTTGATTAAGGAATTTATTTGCAAAGTTTTTCAATGAATGAAAGGGAAATCTTTCATTTTCATTCACTGAACTGGGCATCCCCCAATCCTTTGTTTAATCCTATTTGATGGTCTCTCTTTTGACAATCTTGACTGTACATATTTACATATGTATGTACATACATATCTGAGCCACAAGATGAGAAAACATGGCCATAGAAATTTACCGATTATATATACGAGAATGTTCATATAGCTTTTTATGTCACTTTCACTGGGGAAAGGTTGTTTATCCTAAAAGTAATTTTTATAGATAGTGAACTTCCATCCCAGCCTCGGCCAGAACCCATCCACCCACCCGTCCACTCTCTTTGGCTGTTACGCAATCGTTGGAAGCGCTGCCTTATCAGTGCCCCCTTTACTCCCAACCCAAATCTAATTCCTCATCGCAAGCACCAGCATTGATATACAAAAATATCTATCTATGTGTTTTTTGCTGCTGCTGCGGGCCTTGGGAACTTCTCTGATTAGTTCTTGGCGTGGGCTGGAGGCCTATTTTTAGGCGCTGGCTTCGCATTACCATCGCCCAAGCAGAGTAGCATGGGCGCCAGCCGGAAGCGGAAATGGGGCACAAAAAACACAGTCAAATGGTGCAGCCAAGCGACTACGAGTCAAGGACAAAGTCAAGGCAGCAGAACATACAAAAAAGGGGCCGGATGAGCATGGGCGAGCGGCCCTGTGTGTGTGGATGTGCAATTTAGGGGATGACTGCCATTTGCACTTGACATAATTTGTCTGGAAAATTTGTCATTTAAATGTGTAGAAAATGCGCAAAAAGAATCGCAAAAACAAGAAACATTTCATGTGCATGATGCGGCACAATGATGCTCGAGACTCGCGAGCCTGGCGGCTGGACTCTAACATTCTTGTTTTGTATTTCTTAGATCACGACTGAGGCTTTTTTGGCTTTTATCTATCCAGAACTAGTCTACGAGTATGTCACTGTGGATACTTCGTGGATATTTTCTTTGATAAATTGTATGCAAGCCTTGGTCTCAACATAGAGATTTCTCTCGAAAGAGATGTCTCTGTTATGAAATGATGATCAAGTGTTTCCCCTATTAACTGAAGCAGAACGATGCTTGTTTTGTTTGCTTGATTGTTGTCCACTTTTATACAGATATATCTGTGCATAATATATATGCACATCAAGATCTGATGCATTTATTCAGAACATTCTGAACTTTTGTCATTAATCACACTTTCTGAGAGCTCTCCCCAGCGCTGTGGTTGCTGGCGGGTGCTTGTGCAATCAGATGCCACATCTACAATGCCCATTTCCATTTGCAAGACCCCCCTTACAGTCCCAGCCACAGAGCTGTGGCCTCTCGCCGCAGAAACTTGTGTAGAAAATTAAGCAAATGTCGCAGTTACTTTCGGGAGGGGTGGCACTCATTCCACGGAACAGCAGCTTCTGCTTGCCTTCTGAAATTAGAGGCCCAAGACATTCGCCATTGTCCTTACGCATTGTCCTTGGCTTTGTCATTCATTTTACGAGCGAGCCGGATGGCCTCGAGGTCCTTGGGGCGACCCTTTTTCTCCCCGCGCCCAGAACTGTGCTATGACTTTTTTCGGGCATCCACAAAGAGTCTACCATTTTGCCGAGAAACTTTTGCGCGAACGAAGCGGCGCTCAGGAAAACGCACAAGAGACCAAACGAACTGAAGAATAAATGTGAAGGGGCATGTGGCAAGTGGGGGGTTGCTGGTGGGGTGGCAGTGGGGCAGTGAAAGTGCGCAGCGATAACGCAGCCTGCGAGATGTTTTTCGCCTTATCAGCGAACAGCGAGAGATGTGTCCTGGCAAGGACATGCCCCAGAGCGCATGCCCCCCGAAAAGCTTTCCTGCAAAACACCAGTACTCTCTCTCGTTACTTCTATTTTTGGTTGTCAGACTTTATTTACATATGTATGTGTATGTAGAGCTATATGTATGCATATGTAAATATGTATATCTGTATCTGTGGGATACATATTCATACATATGTACAGCAAAACGTCACAAGGAGCCGGCTTGACGGCTGCCACATTGCGTAAGTGTTTTGGGGAGCGGGGGCGGCCATAAAAACAGGTGGCCCAACAAGGGGCGTGCCCCACAGATACAGATAAATACACAGATACTAAACGACACGTGTGACCGCTTTGGATTGTCAGCAGCAGACGTCGACAGCGGCGGCAGCTCTACTCCCATTAAAATATTTTTCATATATATTTAGATGAGAAAACAAGATACACAGTTGTGGCCACAAAAAGAGTGGATGCTCTTCTTTTATCATGCTGAAATATTAGTGGAGTTTAGAGATCGTGAATTAATTAAGTTCTCATGTGCAAAAATCTTAAGAAGCTGAACTTGAGACAAGGAATTTGTGTGATGTGTGATATGATCACCGCCAATCCTATACCCCTCTACGAATACTGTAAACAATTTCGGACGGATAAAAATGTTTACTCTGAAGCCTCTTTTACGATAAGGAAAATAATGTGATTTGAAGAATGAATCAGCTGATAATCTGCTGATCTGGTGAATGAGCCAGCGCCATTAAGTTAGTCAACAATTACGAGTATTAAACTGTATCGCATTTTGCGATGAGGAAAGCTCAATTATATTTGTAAGTGCTCAACTTTTAGAACCCTTCAATGTGGGACACTTCTGGGTCACTTCAGTTTAAACTATAAATAATATCCAACTAGTTTCATTATGAACGAAGGTTCTGGGTCATCTGTGAGGCAAGTTCTAAAAGCAAATTGAACGTAATTTTATCTTTGAGGCACTTCGAAAGCATTGTCCCATTACATATTTATATGCAAGCGTTTCATCATACAAAATATCAAGGCTCTAGGTCAAGCCACAGCTGAGTTGCCTCGTACTGGTAGTCAATTGACTCATTTCTGGTTGAGTGTAGGCGTTACCGCGAGTGGGAGGATATACAGAAGCAGAGGATAACAAGAAGAAGGGAAACGACGCGACGCGACGCGACGAGCCTCTAAAATTCATTTCCCTACCCACATGGAACAAAAGTTTCCCTCGCACGCTCGTTCGCTCGCTGTGTGTGTGTATCCATGGATTGTAAACGTATGTGTGCGTGTGTGTGTATGTCATGTCCTTGCTTCGCTTACAAATAATTGAGTGGCGCCTGGCCCCGGGCCAGCAGCAGAAACAGCAGCAGCAGCAGCATGAAATCGCGAGTTCAATGCCTCGAAGTTTTGCCTCCTCTTCCAACCATCCATCCGTCTGGCTGGCTGGCTGACTGGCTTGGCTTTCGCCTACGCTTTGGTCCTTTTATCCTTCCCCCCCTCAGCCCCTGCCTTTTCCCGCCTGGCAACAGGGCTGGCACTTTTTCACGTACAACTTCTGTGTTTCGTTTCCCAGAACATTTATTAAGTTTGCATGAGGGCCAGTAACTTTTATTTTACGGGTGCCTGATGTTTTTCAATTCCATTCCTCACATGGCCATGTGCCAGGGTTGCCATCATGCATAAAAGATAAACCAACACAGGAAGAGCAGATGAAGAGGCAGCAGGCAGCTGTTTTTGTATATTTTTGGAACTAAAAGTACGAGTATTTCCACCGCATTCAATTAATTGTCGTGGAATGATTTAATTTCCATTTTCATTCCGTATTTGTGTATTTTTCTATTTCTATTTTTCACTTTCCACTCGGGATTCCAATTATCTCTGTGGGCCATAAATTGCCTTCGGACTTTCAGAGAGACAGAGAGAGAGAGAGAGAGAGAGAGGGAGAGTCTCGCCAATGAATTTATCGCTTGGTAATTATTATTATTATTATTATTTTTATGGTCGATCATTAGCGTCATCGTCGTTGACAGCGTTGGCAGAGCGTAGGCTTAGCGCATCACAAGATTCAAATGAAAATCAATTGAGTTAAATTGAAATGCCAACAGATACAGATACAAATACAGGCACAGCTATAGCTATAGCGAAAACAAACAGCAAAACCGATCGTCAGCAGAGATCATCTTCCAGCGGGCAAAAAATAGCAAATCATTTCCAACGAACGATATTCGATCCGACACGAAATTATATAAACAAGAGATTCTCGTATGGCTTTCCTGGAACTTAAGTGCAATAACAGGTTGTAAGAGTTATCCAATTTGAATCAATTTGTATATACATCTTTTATTTTTATGGCCAGCTCAACTCTTTGCAGGCCTCTGAAAATCCATGGGGACACGTTCTCTGTACCCCCTTTTTTTTGCACAACTTTGCCTTTACTATGAATAAGGTGAAACCGCAGGTCATATTATATATCAATTTTCTGTGGTTATTTCTGGGTATCGTTTATCTTGCGGTGTGCCACTGGCTTGTGAAATGGAATCCCTACTTACCGATTTCGATGGGGATAAGGCAAATTTTCCATTTACTCAAATTCGACTGGGGTCTGAGGGTGTAAGCGGATCCAGTGTATAATTAAAATTCTGCTAAATCTGAGCTCTCTTCGGGTTGCATTGATGTGTCCTTGGTTAACCTTCAATGGAGAATTCTTTCGGCATGGAAACTTCCTTCACTGAAAGCCAAGATCTCTTCCAGCAGAATTCTTCTACTCCGATTATTTCGATGGGGGTTTGTGTCTGCACTATTCTTTAAAAGCTTCTGCCGCAAAAGAATATGGAAAAGCTTCTAGGGGCAGCAGAAAAATACTTTAGATATTTTCGAATCAAGAACTCACATACCCAAAGTCTTGACAGCTTCTGCAACCCCCCATAACCCACCAGAGGAATTCCCTATTTAATGTGTCCCTCTGGCTATTGTTTGTCGGTGACCTTCCCGCTTGCCTGGTGACAATGTCAAGGTCGTTTCTGCCATAAATTAGCACCCAAATGGGTGCGAGTGGTGCAAGGGGGGTGCTGGGAGCTCTCTCGTATGTGTCACAAATATTATGGCAAATTATAACCGTAGCAGCTCAACAGCCACAGTAAACACAGTAAAATTTAATTACAGCTTCTGTCAGTTTCTTTTAAGCAAATGCATAAATAAAGCGCTCCCTTTCGACGCAAATCTTTCACACATGAATATTGCACGAGAATAGGGGAGGGGAGGACACGCCCTTGACATTGACTCCCACTGGCACACGCAATCCCCGGCAACCCCCTTCTCGATTGCATCGTTTAGGGGGTTCAATCAATAAGAGTCTCAAGAGATCTCTCTGCGACAAACGATACATTTCAATTAAGCACCGGACAAAGAGCATTTCGACAGCATCCAATAACTAGAAAAGCGGCGGGGAAATCAGAAGAGATTGTACGGCGACTAGAGAGAGGGGGCTTGCAGGCCGGAGAAGGTGGAAATGTCTGACGCAAATTGAAGCACAAAAGCATATAGAACAAATACTACCAGTTCATGCCCACATTTGACAAGTTTATGCGAATAGAGAGAACGCGAATATTGTTCGGGAATATGCACCTCCAATAGGTGGTGTTTCTGTGTGCACATATCCAGGGACAAACCGGTTGAAAATCCAGTCATTACCGGTTCTTGGTCGGTTTTTTTAAATGCTTTCATCAAAAGTTAATGCTTTAAATGAACAAGTCACAGAGATTAGGTTTCAATTGGCTTTCAACAGATTCACACCTGACAAATGGGCCACGAGTAAAGTCAGTTAGCAGAATTATAGCCTTGCCACAAGCGAATGATTAGAGCCGTCTGTCAGGTCTCGCAGATCATGCATAAGAAGTACGCGATCTGTGGTCCACGCATAAACCTGAGCGCTGGTTATGACACATGTGGGACGGAGCAGATTGAGTTCACTTTCTGCGGTTTCGGGACATGGGGCATGGCCAGGCACTGGGACAGGGCCATTGACACTTGCTGGGGACTCTTTGGGCAACACTTTGGTCTCCATCGATACAGAACAAATCAATTAAACGAACTTCTCACGAGCACCACAGGACAGTTCCCGGGCAAGTGCTTTATTTTTGGGCTACATTTTGGGGTCTCGCGTGTTTGGTCGAGGGCTAGGCAAACACTCGAGACATGGAGGGGATGAACTGGAAATGAATAGAGTGTCAAAGGTAGCCTCCTGCGGACAATCGATCCATCAATCCTTTCCATTTAGATCCTATATATGTACATATATAGATACTTAGTTAAAATAGCTAGCAAAGTTTGCGACAGAAGACAGATGAAACATTTAATGTGCCGTTTAATTATGAGGCAACAACAATTGAGAGGCAAAAATAAATGAGGGGCACAAATAAAGAAATAAACAAATAATTCACATTTAATTTTTGGGGCATCCAAAATACAAATTTCAATGAATTGAGACGCAAGCTGCCCCCAATGACAATGACAGAAGAGGGAGGAGGAGCGGTACGCAGAGCACATAGAGGTTGGGATAGAGGAAATAGAGAAATTGTTATGTCTCTTCAAATTTCTTCAAATCACTTTGTTTTTAAATTCAAGCTACCGGAAAATGAAACAGTCATTCATCGGTAACAAGTAAATATCAGACTCATTATTTTTGGTTTGAAATTATATTTAATTTTAATTTTAATTCATTTCATTGCTTCAATCACTATAATTATCGACAGCCAAGCTCGTTGCTAAGTATTCCTGATCAATTAAAGTGTACGAATCTCTGTGGATTCGAATCTGTAGTTTCACCATTCGAACCATTTGAAACCCTCCTCGGACTCTTTATGAATGTGCCCCAGGCCCAATCTATTCGCTTCTAGCCATGGCATACCTGTACCACATTCCGATGGCGATTCTGTTGACAATGGCTAGGGTGTTGATTAGTCGGTGGGATGGCCTTGCCCCCAACGATCCATCTGACGCGACGCCCGCAACAAAATTAACTCAAAATATTTAGCAAAAACAACAAATAGTGGCAGCAGCAGCAGCAGCAGCAGCATCGACAGCAGTGCTGGCGGAGGAGGGTGAAGAAAAGGCAGCAGATCAGAAAATCATTTTTATTTGGCTGCCCGCCAATTGAGCTGCATAAACCATACCCCTCGCCCCACTGTAGGCCGCAGGACCACCATCCTCCTGTCACACGGGGGAGCTTTGAAAATTTGAGATTTTCACTTTTGCCGGCCCCCAAAAAAAAGAGAGAGAGAGGAAGAGAGTGTGGAAGATTTGGCGACAGCGAGGCAGAGAGAGGGAGAGTGAGAAGTTTGTGTGCTGTTATAGCGCGTGATTATTACTCATTTAATGGCGCCGCTGCCGACGCTGCCGACGCTGCTAACATTGCCGTCGACGCAGCCGCAGACAGCGAAGACGACGACTCTTTGCGTCACAGCACAGCCCTGGAGCGTTGGATGGATGGGGATATACATAGTAGGGAGTCGGGGGAGTCGGTGGCTGCCACTCAACGGCCCCAGTATCTCACAGCACCTGTACCCGGTACCCATACCCGGTACGGTACCGCCATGGCGCCGTACCACCCTCTCGTTAATGCCGGTGTCCAGTGGCGCTCTACTATATACATACATGAAGATGTACATATGTATTCGTGTGCACATGTACATGTATGTACGCCGACTCGGACTCTCCCTCAGTTATCAACGCGGAATATCGTTTTTTGTTTTCTTTCAGTCTGTTTTTCCGCATTAATTTGTCTAAATAATTAACGGACAGAGATCAGGCGACACGTAGGATCCAATGTTCGTAGTGTGTGCCGTGCCGGTAGCAGAGACAGAAAATCATTTGAAGAAATAGCATGGAAAATTCATACCTAAGTGCGTGGATTTTATCCGTTATTTGAAATATTCGTAGTTTCTTCATTGAAAAACTTTCTCTGTGCGTGTCTTTATCTCTAAACAGTTCTTAGTGTCTGAAATAAAATCAGAATACTTCGTGACTTAGTGAATATTCATTTAAAGATTTTTCTTAGTGCGCTCTTCCTTGCCAAGTTCGCTTCCCTTCCTTCCAAATTATTTTTTAGTGTGTGTTCAAAGTGCCCTTTTCAGTCAAAATCCTACCTTAACAAGGCGTGGAGTCAATCAGTTGGTTAAACCCAGATAAAATCCCAGATGTTTGCAGAAATCTTGGGTATACGTGCTGTTCGGGGTGTACAAACAGCTTGGCCGATTCCTGGCATCGACAACTAATGTGTCACAATGTAGCGCCAGTCTAATGGCTGGGGCGTTGAGTGGCTGACGAGTCGAGTCGAAATCACATTTAATAAAATTGCATTAATGTCAGAGAAGCTGCTCCTCGCAGTGCCTCAGTGGAAACAAATGTGTCAGTGTCTCTTGTAGCGGACCAGTAAGCCCATCCAACAGAATGCAATCTAGAGCCCCAAGATATTTATTTTCAAAGAGTGATTGGCAGTGCATGTTTATCCAGAATAGAACGGATGTGCTACGTGATGGATCGTTTGTTTGAACGTTTCCAAATGACTGATGCTACTCAATAGATCGTGTGCAAGTGTCAGCTGAAACACACTTGTTTCCTTTCACCATCACACCATCATCATTATCAGCATCAGTGGGGAATACAGAAGGGGCCACACGAGTATTCAATAAATTGTCAGCTTAGCAAAAGATCTCAAAGTAATGTACCGAGAGCACCCGAACCACGGCCCTGTCTGTCCCTGTCCCAGAAGTCGATCAACAAAACAAAAATGTTCTTGGGCCGCGTGACTTTTATGACAGACGAAAAAAAACCAAAAAAGTAAAATACATTAAAGAAGATGAGGCAGAAATAAGCGGTACGAGAGACGAAGATTTAGAAGGGAAAAAAGAATCTTTTATTTGTGTTTATAAGCAGATATAGCAGATATTTGAACAAGTATCTTTGTATCTGCGACCGAAGATTATTCATTTATGTGTACATATACAAAGATACATCGGTGGGTTGTGTATTCGAATCTTTTGCTGAAGCACACCAGAAAAATACGTACCAGATCTATTTGTAGAGTGTGTTATCTAGATATACTACCTATACGTTTTTTTGGTGGCAAGTCCAGTCGAAGATGCGAACGGAAATAGTAAGAGAATTTTTCAGGCATTTATTTATCCTTGTGGCAATACCTTCCTGGGTTCTCTGTACGAGTGAAAGTTGTGGTAGCTTTTGTCTGACGAAATATTCTGCTACTTGCCATGGGGCAAGAAGAGACGCGTCTGGTGACGTAGTTAGGCCTTTCGCTTGGAGTCGCTTTCGCGTGGCCACATGAGGGCCCATGACCGGCCGCTGTGGCGGCACATGACCCAATCCAATCCAACCCAATCGACGGCAGGCCGAACCACCACGAATCTTCTTCTCTATTAATAAGCAACCAATTGAGTCAAATGAAATGCGCAACAAACAATTAATTGAGAGAAGCACATGAATGAAACTGTCATCAGAGAGAGAGAGAGCAAAAGAGTGTGAGAATTGGAGAAAGAGAAGCTAGAGAGAGAGTCACTGGGAGAGTGGCCAATCCCTTATTGTGCCACCCATTGATGCTGCATGCTGCAGTGTAGTTTCAATTGAGCAGCGGACAAGAAACCTTCTACTGACGTCGACGCAGCGAAATTCGAATTCAATTATTTTTGTTTTTCATGTGGAAAAATTATAAATAGCCTAGCAGAAAAAAAGCAACGAAGATATAGAGAGGCGTGAGATAAGAAACGAGAGGATCAAAAGCTTAATGGCCCCAAATGCCTTCTGCCTGCTGCCTGCTGCCTTCACCTTGACAAATTCTATTATCAAAAGCGAAAAATATCAGAGCCATATCAAAGTTATACAGAAATTGCATAAATCAGTCAGGAGGGGAGGACTTCTATAGATACTGAGACGAGCCAACGGCGTACGTAGCGTCGGCGGACAGTGTGTCACGTAGACAGCAGCGGGCGAAAGCTAACAAGTGCCGACACAAAACGAAGCGAAACGACACCGACGAGAGAAAGCAGCGAGCCAAAGAGAGTGTCGTTGTGTCGCTAGCATCCTAAGGCACCCTCTCGCTTGTTCTTTGACTGCCTGCGATTCTGCTCTCCATTCGGCTGCTGTTCGGGTGGCAAAAGCTTTCACGTTGCGGACTATTTGACGCGGCCGCCAATTGGGACAAGAACAGTCGCCTGCGATAAGTCGCCCCAATCGCCTCACGGTATTTTTTACTTGCCCGCCTGCCTTCGCACTCGTATTCTGCCGATTCGCTGAGAGCTGAAATTCGCGGCGAAATAATTTTAGCAACTTGTTATCCGTCCATGCCATGCGCGATAAAATATCACAACTATTTTGCTTGCAAAAAAACGCATGCAAAAATAATTCAACAGATAATAGAGGTGTGTGATATTATTACCAACAACAACAACAACAAAAATACAATTACCCATCCCTATATGGGACAAATTGGTGGGGACAGACGATTGGCAATTATCAAGTTCGCCGCGATGTCTAGTCTAGTGTTTATCTGCGATACACGAGTGTGTTCTATACGATTGACATACATACAAAAAACGATGTACAACTTTTATTTATTTTTTTCGTGTGCATCCCATGCTAATCCATGTGTTTGATCTGTTTCTTTTGTCTATCTATCTATCGGTGATCCCCAAATACACGTGTGCTATAGGACATAATGTGCCAACAAAAGCAGCGAACAACGGGACAATGTGCGCCAATGGGTCTCTTGGGGCAGAAGGGCCCGAAGCGACAGAGACCGACTCATCAGGGACCGGGCGGATGCGGAAGCCGCTGGAGAGGAATGGCTCAACGCAGAACGACGCTGTTCACCTCGAGAGAAGGTAGGCCGATCATTTTAAATCATCTATTAACTTATATTTACTTAACCCAAAACTCAAGCCCAAAGTCCACTTGGTATTAGCACTTGGCTGTCAATTGAATGGTTTACTCTAGTCAGTCGGCTCTTACGAGGTTTTGTTGCCGAGACATCTGACAATATTGATTTTGATCGTATTGATCAGCAGACGTGTTTCGCATGAAGAAATCTAAAGATCTCTCTACAACGATCTTTAGTTTTGAATTTAAAAATTAAATTAATATATTAAAAACATTCAAAATGTCTTCCACACTTTTCAAAATTATTTTAAGCTTGGAAAAAGTTTGATTTTAGAGGGTTGCAACCCCGATTAAAATATTTCATATGAAAGCATTCTAAAGGAGGGCTTTAGGTGATACTAACTCAATAACACTACCTAGAACATATTCTATTTATTAATCTCTAAAATATCCTTTCATCCTTTTCCCCTTTACAGGCTGGGCCTCTTCAGTGGGGTGGCTTTAATTGTCGGAACTATGATAGGTAAGTCCCTGCTCTAAGACCCACTCCATCTGTGCTATGCGATGCGATGCGATGCGATGCTCTCCACCTAACCTCATCGACGAAAACAAATGCATTAAACATGAGACCAGGAATATGGCGACGACGAAAAAACACGAATCCGAACACGCCATTTTGCTTGGATTGTGCCAAACGATTCTGGTGTTGCCTTCTTTTCTCTTTCCGTTTTTAATACATTTTCCTTTTTGTCTGCTCTCTAGGAGTCGGTAAAAATTATTGGAGCACATTTTTCGTTCATTCGTTATTTATTTATTTATTTGTGTTTTTTTTTGTATTCGTGCTTTGGCTTGGAGGCGCCCATGGGCCAAAAATACGTACGCATACATTTAGATATATGTACCGCTCCTCGCACATACATATGTACATACATACAACTTATGTATATGTACATATATAGCGATATGTATTGTCTGACGTGTTGTCCGTGTTTGTGTGGGTGTCGGCTACGCAATCCGGCATTGGGCAGGGAGAGACGACAGGAGAGGCAGCGGCGGCAACAGGCAACACACCAGCGAGAGAGAGGCGGCCGTGTGGGGCTCTACGGATTAACGAGAGTTTCTTGTGGTACATATACATACACGGAGTGGGCGTGACGCAATGTGGCAACAGAGTAAATATTTATGACACGAATAGTCGAATCGGGCTCCAATGGAGCTCTTTTTGGAATTGCACTTTGACCTTTGGCAATGGCGCCAATTGTGTCACGCAATTGTGTTACTAAATTGTTGCACGCATAGCCCCAAGCCCCAAGCCCCCGCCCCTCCGGCATATAATACACCAAATGGGGCATACCGTTGTACCTACCCCACAAAATACATACCAGTATTTACCGTTATTCCGTTCTCCAACGAACGCCTGGATACGGAGAGATGCAGCTTTCTGCCTGCCCTAAAAAGCTCGCTGTCTCTCTCTCTCTCTCTCTCCCTCTCTCTGACTTTCCCACATTTATGACGCCTGTCTGTACCGCCCCGTCCCGTTCCTTTCCCTTCCTAATCTTGCATTAACATAAATAATATAGAGAAGGAGCTGAAAAGTACAAGCCCCTCCAAGAAACAGCTGTTTGCCGGGAACGTACATATGCAACGGTAACTTATGCACATTCTCTCTCTTTGTCTCCCTCTCTCTTTCTCTTTCTCTTTCGTTTGCAGGGTCTGGAATATTTGTGTCTCCCTCCGGTTTACTGGTTCGTACTGGTTCCGTTGGAGTTAGCTTTGTAATCTGGCTTGCCTGTGGTGTACTCTCGCTTTTGGGTAAGTAACCATCCATCCGCACACTCAACAAAACACTCATGCACCCACTTATACACTCACTTGTGCACTCACACGTCGCACTCAACGGCGTCTAGCCACGTGCATTTGACCCACTTACCGACTGCCAAATGGCCAAAATCACAAACATCCGAGAGGCCATCATTTATCACAACTTGTTGCACGGCTGGCATGGGGCCAATACACTTGCTATATACTTATTCGTGCAGATTTTCGCGCTCTCTGGGCTTTTATTTTGCCATAGAGTATGTAAATATCTTAATATCTATAGAGAGAAATCCAAAAAATGTTAACGAAAAGAGTTTAAATTATTTAGGCAATGAAACATTTCACAGAGTCTTAATAGCCCCAAGAGTGGGGCTCCATTGAAAGAACTTGCTATTTTTTCTACATTCAATTCGAATTCCAAGCTTTAGAAGTATACATAGGTCCGATCCGACAGAAAATCGAATTTTCAGGTGGTTTATCATGGCAATCAATAAGAAAGTGAAACGTTTCAGAGTCAAGTGCAGCTAGTTCCAAGCTAGAAATATGGAAAAAGAAAATACCCAAAGAATCTTGCACTGTAAAGCTTATTTTAATCAAAAAGATACACAAATTGAGAACACCAAAAGAGACTAGACAAAAACCAAAGTAACGTAAGTCTAACGCATATTTTCCTTACAAATATTCAATTGCTTTGCAGGCGCTCTGGCATACGCTGAACTTGGAACGATGAACACCTCTTCTGGTGCGGAATGGGCTTACTTTATGGATGCCTATGGACCGGCGCCGGCGTTCCTGTTCTCATGGGTATCGACATTGGTGTTGAAGCCATCACAAATGGCTATAATATGCTTATCATTTGCACAGTATGCCGTTGAGGCCTTTGTGACGGAGTGTGATCCGCCCAGGGGTGTCGTGAAGATGGTCGCACTGGTGGCTATTGGTAAGATCTCAATGACCTCCAGAATGACCGAAATTTCAACAATCTGCCATCCACAGTGATGATACTGTTCGTGAACTGCTACAGCGTTAACCTGGGCATGGCCGTGCAGAATGTGTTCACCGCCGCCAAACTGGTCGCCGTGGTGATCGTCATCTGTGGCGGTGCCTGGAAACTGATGCAGGGTAATACGCAGCACCTGTCGAATGCATTTAATGGACCGATGCCTAACGTCGGAGCGATTGCCACGGCATTCTATACGGGCTTGTGGGCCTACGATGGCTGGAATAACCTCAACTATGTCACCGAGGAAATACAGAATCCCAGCAAGAATCTGCCTCGCTCGATCATCATTGGCATACCGCTGGTGACGCTCTGCTATGCCCTGATCAACATCTCCTATCTGGCGGCCATGTCGCCACAGGAGATGATCGAATCGGAGGCAGTGGCCGTCACCTTTGGCAATCGCATACTGGGCGCCATGGCCTGGCTGATGCCCCTCAGTGTGACTATCAGCACATTCGGCAGTGCCAATGGCACTCTGTTTGCAGCTGGACGGTAAGCATTTGAGGCTCGCTCGTAATGATGAATCCCTCTAACAGTTATCTGTTTGCTTTGCAGTCTCTGCTTTGCCGCCAGTCGAGAGGGCCATTTGCTGGACATTCTCTCCTATGTCCATGTGCGACGCCTCACACCAGCCCCGGGCCTGATATTCCACGTGAGTATGCAACAGAGGATCCATCTATCCCACCATCTGTCCATTTCCCTGTCTGTTTTGATTTACTTATGTTCGACTCCATTACCGTATCCTCGCTCCCTTTTCATATTCCCCCCCCTTACTCAAGACCCAAAAACCGTTTGAAGCTTTAGATGTTACCCGTCGTACTCGTACCAAAGAAGTCATTGTACGTACCCCTTGATTCCATAAAAATGAAGGCAAATCCTTATTTTCTATGCCCATTTTACGCTCATATTTTCCAATTATGATGCTCCAATTAAACTCCAAAATTAAGTGCGAGTCTTAGAAGTTCAGTCTGCATAAATAATTTCTTCTTCATAGCCTTCTTGAACTCTCTACGAAGACGACAAATGATTAAATTTCTCCTGTAATCCAGCCGTTAGACCACTTCATGTACTTTACATCAATCAATCGATGAAAAAATCTATCCATAGATTTTTAGGCACCCTGTGAATGGCTCTTTACCTCCATAACCCATCCCCATATGTTGCGTGTGTTATGATTTTGTGGCAAAATATCCCCCGTTCTAAACTCCTCTTTCTCTCTGTATCTCTTTCTCTGTATTCGTATCCCCGTCCAGTCGCTGATTGCCTCGGCAATGGTGCTGCATGGCACGATTGATTCGCTGATTGATTTCTTCAGCTTCACCGCCTGGATATTCTACGGCGGCGCAATGCTGGCCCTGATCGTGATGCGCTACACCAAACCCAACTATCCACGGCCATACAAAGTGCCGATCATCATTCCCGTTGTGGTATTGGTCATATCCATCTATCTTGTGGCAGCCCCCATCTTTGAGACGCCTCGCATTGAGTATCTGTATGCCCTGCTCTTCATATTTGCTGGCCTCATCTTCTATGTGCCATTCGTCAAGCTGGGCATGACACCGCGCTTCATGAGTAAGTAAACCACAATATTATAAGTATAATAAAATATACAAATCAATTTTTAACATTTACAGACAAGGTGACGCTGTTCTTCCAGCTATTGCTGGAGGTTGTGCCCACCTCATCGATGGCCATGTTCGAGTGAACAAATGCTCAAAAGCTAGATGAAAGGGTACAGGGTACAGGGTACAGGGTAAAAGGTGTCAGAGAGAGAGACAAGAAAACATTCAAACATTATTTACTATACAAGAATATAAGAATAATTTCTGAAGTACAGAATGGGTATGAGAGGAGGATACACACGAGAGAAGCAGGGGAAAGCAGAAAGCAAAAAGGAGTAAGGAAATAGCAACCTATATTGATATATATTGACGTTGTCATTGACAAACAAAAACAAAAACTATTCGAAATAGTCTTTTTATGCTATGAGCTGGTTACATTCAAAAGGTTATATATGCATATACTTACTATACAGAAATAAGTATAAAATATACACCCTCCCTCCCCATATATATCTATATTGTATCAGAAAGGTAGCGCGCCTAGGCAAACGTTGCATAGTTGATAGGATACCAAAGTAAATAAGCAAATGACAAGAAAACGAGAATAAGAAAAAAAAACACACACACACACATTTAAACAATTTGGAAAGGTCCTTGCAATGCGGTTCAGAGATGACATGATGCCGAGTTAGGTGCAAGGTTAAAGTACAGTCATCGAATGAAAGATAAGATAACACCACCAACAACCAAAAAAGGAGTACAGTACCCACCTAAAGCTATCCACATCTGGCAACACCGATGCCGCCGCAGAGCTTGCAACTTTTTTGTTTACCCTTTTTTTTCGAGTTATATACAAGATTAACGATCTAGAAATCTGTTTGGAATAGCAATATATATGTGTATATGTATGTGGGGAACTTAAGGAAAAAACAAACAAAAAACCAGAAAATACAACAAAAAAATATTCAAAACATAAAAAAGAAAAAATAACGATTTAAAGAACGTTTCATACTGGAAAAGAGAGACGAGACGAGGTGAGACGAGACGCTTGTGCGAATTGTGAAAATTGTAGGACTGCAAAATAGGCATTAAAGATTTCTAATTGATACAAAAAGTAGGGATCGCAAACAATGAGAAAAAATGCAAAACCAAAAAAATAGCAAAAAAAACAAAAAACAAAGCAAAAAATTAACAATATTAATATGGAATACGGATAATTGTTAATGAATCCCTCTATTTAGTTTTCCCCTTTTTTTTTTTAGATCTGTAGAGCTTTGAGAAATTGTTGCCTTCAGCGAAAAAAAATCTCCCTATTTTATAATTAAATATTTTATAGGCGTTTCGGTGTATTTTTTTTGTGCCCACTTGCACGAGTTAGAAAAAGACAGACAGACAGATGGAAGAAGGTGCGCGGTCTCGCTCGCACCTACAAAATGAATTTACAATTTTGGTCTTTGATTTTTGCTTTGTTTCTGTTTTCCCATTTCTTTGGCGATGCTTCTCTATTCTATCAATTGTCTGAACCGATATACAATACAAAAAAAAACATATATACATATGTATATCTATATCTTTATATAGGGCTACACTACAGCTACACAACACACAAATACGAGTAGATATTTGTATAATTTGTTAAGTTTATAAATTTTATAATTTTTATTACAATTACAAAACTATTTACAATGGAGCTAAAACGGTAACCAGAAACAAATCGAAAATCTCTATCTATACATGTACCTACCACGTAAAACATAAATGAGTAATGAATTGTATTATGTAAACCAGAAATTGATGATAAATAAAGTTTTTGAAACACACAAAATACAATGCTATCCAGGAATAATATCTAATGTAGACCGCATAGTATTGTCTTCCACTTGAACGTATACTCGTTGAGTGAGATTAGAATATCAGCAGTCCTTTGACGCATTAGCTTCCTGTCCGACTCTCTACTCAGTAGAGGCAGTCACAGACATGTAGGAGCTCCAACCTACGGCAGCCGTTGTACCAAATACAGTGGGACCACCGAGCACTGCCGACTTAAAATGCACCTACAAAAGCAGCACCCAAGGGCTTTGCAAATATTCACTGATGCTGTCTTAAATTTACAAAAATGCAGGGCCAAACGTTTGGCTATTACGTCCTATTACGTCCTCTTTTTGGACTCGCGGTCAGCCACGGCAAGCACATCGAACTCCGGAAACAGAATGCCAATCTCACGCAGGGCCGAGGCCTCGCTATCCGATCCGTGGCAGGCGTTGCGTGTGTCGGACAGGCCGTAGAGCGCACGTATGCACTGCGGTTCGGTGTAGACGGCACGGAACACCTTGGTGGGTCCCATCAGGCGGCGCCACTTCTGTACGGAGGCCTCCGACTGCAGTATGAGCGCATAGCAGGGTCCGCTGCCAGGGGGTAGGGTGGGAGGATGTAGTCCGGGTTGTACACCACGTAGCAGGCGGAGGACAGGACTCTGTCCCACTCACCTGTTCATGAAGGTGGTCAGGCGATGGTAGAAAAATTTGCCCCGGTGCTCCGCATAGAAACGATCCGATAGTTCTTTCGTAATGTGCACCTCCTTATGGCCGAGCACGCGAAAGTTCTCTTCAATCAGGGTTTTAATCTGCTGCAGGGCGTATGTATTGCGCAGCACGTGAGGCTTGATCACGGCCAATGTTACTTCCATTATATTGTTAAATAAAACGATTCAAAACGAAGGTAATTAAGCGATTTCTTATAAAGTTTGCCGGCTTCCATGTAATGTTGTTGTTGCTTGAATTCATATCGATATGTGTATTGATTTCAGATATCGATTTCGCTTTCATGATGTTTTAATTAATTGCTTCTATTTGAAGAAATATTTTGCATTGCGAAACATTTCATGTGCATTTTGTTAAATTTTGTTGTTTAATGTAATTACTTTTAACTTCGTTCCGAGTGCATTATATATATATCGATGTATCGTGTCGATACATTGAAATATACGACCACACTAGGCCATCAGCTGAGCGCATTACACAAGCAGCCGCTTAAAAAAACGTTTTTGTTTTCACACCCATTTATTTCAATTAAAACACCAGAATGCCTTTCATGAAGGGACGCGAGCCCATCCGGCGCACCCTCAAGTACCTGAATGCAGGAAAACTGGTGCTCAAGGACAAGGTGCGCATCTTCAGCGTCAACTACAACACATACGGCGAACATCATGCGGGCGCCAGGTGGGTCCTCGTATGCCTTCTAATGCTCCGAAACGCAATGTAATCGTTTCTCTCGTGCTCTCCAGGGATTTTGTGTTTTGGAACATTCCACAGGTGCAGTTCAAGAATCCCGAGGTGCAGGTGCTCACCATGAAGAATATGACGCCGTCGCCGTTTGTGCGCTGCTACTTTGACGATGGCCGCGACATGCTCATCGACATTGACAGCCGCAATAAGGACGAAATCATCGCCCATCTGGTACAGGTGGTTGGCAAGACGCGGTAAGTGTCTGGCTAAATGCCATCTACTGCTCCAGCAATTCTTAAACATTTGCTAATTATCCTTCAGCGAACAACTGGATGCGGAGGCCCGTCTGAAGGAGAGTAAGGACAATCCGGCCAATTTCGGCTATGGCTGCGACCGGCACTGCATCTGCGAGATTCCCGGCCAGATACCCTGCCCCGGCACCGTCCCACTGCCCGAACAGATGCGCGGCAAATTCAAGTTTGCCCCAAAGTAATGCGTTTCCTTTTATGCTGGGTGTGTCTTTATCTCTTAAATAAATTAATTGTAAAGTAAATGGTGTGGTTGTCAGGCTGTCTGCTGCTGAGGTAGCGCCCTAAGTACTAAACATTTCTTGTAAACTAAGTGGCTCGCGGTGGCCTCAGCGTCGCTTCGGACGCTGCTGTCGATGGTAGGGGGCCGAGGACTTGCCATAGCGCTGAGTATTGTCCCGGTCCTTGTTGAACTGATAGCGCTGGATGAAGGGCACGTTCGCGTTGATGCCGTCCCTCGGATTCAGCTCGAGATTGTCGTCCGTCTGGCGTTCCAAGTGTTTCAGCTTGGCCTCGATGGCGCGTATGGCCTCGGATTTGCTGATTTTCTCCTCGCGCTTGCCCGTCCCCAGAGCGGGAATCTCAATCCGCGGCTTGGGCTTTTGCAGATCATCCTATGTGGTTATCGCACAGTTAAAGTATTAGACAGGATGAAGAAGATATCAGGTGGCATTGTGCTTACATATTTGATGTTCTTGGCCAGGCGCACGGCTATCGAGCGGCTGCCCACACTTGTGCCATCCAGCCTGAGCAGCGCATTGGTGGCTCCCTCATTCTGGGCATGGTGGAAGGATGGAAATGCAGTGAGCACAGTGGCGTATGTTGTTAGTGTGTGGTTACGTACCTGGGCGAATGTGACAAAGGCATAGCCGCGGGACTGGCCAACCATGGGGCCGCCCTTGTGGAAGAGCATGTCGAACTTTTCGATGGGACCGCATTTTTGCATTAGTTTGAGAAGTTGAAACCGATAATTGGCAAGGGCAGAGTGACTATTAGCTTGGTTTTGGGTCTGCATTTTGGCTGCAATCAACTTACTCGGTGATCCGCGAATCCAAATTTCCCACCCAGATGCGTCGCTGTTCCTCGCCAGCCCCAGGCACAGCCCCAGCCCCGGCGACTGCTGCTGCTGCTCCGGCACTTGTGCTGGCCTGTAAATGCATATTTATGTGACCAATGCTACACGAATGCAACTACTTCAAGTTTTACGTACAGCATTTGCCATTTTCTTCGCGAAATCAACAAAAAAAAACTAAGTGCGGTGAAGTTGCAGTGTGGCCGTTTGATCGATCAAATACATAAATATATTAAAAAAAATACACTAATTTTGAAAATTATACCGTAAGTATACCAACAAAAAATAATTTCTTAACCCATTTACACCCGCTTTATTTAAGCGGTGGAACACCTTAATACAAATAATACTCTCTGCAAATTCTCCTTGTAGCTCCTTCCATTCTTTTTGGTTGAATTTACATTTTTAAACACTATATATTTCACTTAAAATGCGTAATAACATTTTTAAAATTCATATTACATGTGCTGATATTACAATACCCACTGGTCGACAATGGGCTAAGAGTTTTCTGTTCATGACCGGAATCCATTTTCCCGAATTTGATGTTCGGTTTCATTTTGCCAGCTAGCTAGATTCACTAAACATACAGTACATATTTATTTAGATGTGTAAGTTCATGCCGCTCACTGCTGTATGCAAATATATGTATGCATTGTTATTTTTTTAGCGCTGGAAACTGGTTTTGTGCTTGACTTCACACAAAAACTGTATAGTGAATTTTTTTGCATTGTCCCATTTGCTTTAAACCTTATTTCCCACAACAGTCAATTAAAGAGGGTCCAGAAAACTAGCAACCATTATAGGAAATTTATAAAACTATCCGATAAAATGATGTATTTAGTCTTAGGAGTCCTGGCCAGCTGCCAGTATTAAACAGAATCTGAAAATCGAGGAATACGACTTCCGATCAAACAAAAACTATGTATACTTACATTACATACCTTGCATACTGATCTTTTATGCAGTGCAACTTCCTACATTCTTTAAAATCCGATCCCAATGTATTTAATTCAATTAAATATAATTTATAGAACACTTTCAATCTTTTCCTATCGATCTGGCAGCATTTTGCGAATCCATCGATATTCGATATTAATGATCGCACAGCGTTGCCACTGACAAGGAATTTGAATTTAAATCTGACTATGACCTTCTTGGGTTTGAACAATCTTTCTCTCTTGCTAAATTGATATAATTTGAGCGCCATCAAGTGATTTGCAAGCACAGATTACTTACGTATGCGGCAAATGACCAACATGTTGCGCCCAGCAGTGGCGCAGCGATAAAAAATCCAAGCAGCTGCAACAGCGCCAAATTGCCATGAAAAAAGGCAAAGGCAAGGGAAGGCAAGAGAATGGGAATAAAATATGCACGCAAGCAAGCAATTGCAAGTGGCGGCATGGTCATATAGAAATTGCAGCATGCATACTAAAACGCAGCGACAGAGATGAAGAGCGACCTGGTCTGGGCTGGCTCCTTACATATGCATGTGAGCGCATAGCCACCGGACGCCCAGGAGACGCTACGGGGACTCGATATGCATGCCAGAGCCCGTCGTCTCGGTGAATTATTTAAACAAATGACGGAGAAGTAGCAGCAGTAGCAGGAGGAGGAGGAGGAGCACGAGCAGCAGCAGGAGGTGTAGGGACAAACATCAAGAGCCCGTTTTTCATCATCACTCTCTAACTCAAAACGGACAATGGACGAGGTGCAGCAGTCTTCCCTCTGCTTCCTGCTACTTGTTAGTGGTGCTTCTGCTCAACGATGGTAATTTGTGTTGGTCGTGCGACAAGCGGACTCGAAACGACGCAGACCAGACCGGAGCAGACCATATCCAGGAAGGAGACTGGGAGAACTGGGAGAACTGAGAGAGAAGTGGTAGCCGGTGGCAAGGGCTAACATGTGAAGCGACGAGCGGAAGGCAAACTTCACATCGTTGACGACAGCCCAGCACACAGCAGACAGCACAGTGGCTCCAAAAGTGTCTTCCCCGCAACGAGCACCAGCAATGGGATGAGCATTTCCCTTTGCACACCCAACACAGTGCACTGTGCCACGATGAAGCTGTCGGAAGTTGGCCATGGGGGGCAGGCAGAGACAGAGAGAGAGCGTCTGGGGTTCTGGGGCTCTGGAACTTATCGCATACAATGCGCATTAGCAGTGTCTACATGCGTCCGCATCAAGTTATTTCCATCCTGTCCAGCGGACAAAACGTCCACAGGACGATGACTGTTGCATATTTCAAGAGGACTTCTCCCTCCCTCCCTCCCTCTCTCTCTCTCTCTCTGCTGGGAAACATTTGCCGAATTAAAGTCGTTTGGTTTAGGCTTGAGCCATTACTGGGGTTTTTTATTAGATAGGCCAAAATAAGGACACAAGACGGGCATGCAGGTCACAGGCTGCGAGCAGAGCGAACAGTATATCTGGCCATCAAGTGTGTAGGTTGGGATATCGCCTATAGGATCGGCAGCTTGGCGTTTCTCAGTGGCATCCGACTCAAGGACCTTTGACAACTGGGCGGTCAAGGGAGGCATGGGGGGCACGACCGGGGCCTGGACCTTGAGCTCCTTGACGCGATTCGCGTAGCGCAAGGTGTTCAGGGTGCTGTTCACGCTGCACATGCCCGGCGCAATGGTTGCTATCATGCAGGTCTTTACGTTCTTGCCGATGAAAGAGTCGCGCAGCACCTGCGTGAGCTTGCAGTCGCGAAAGGGTATGTAAGAGCTCTTGCGCCCCATCGCATGGATGCACTCCTTGAGGAGCAGCAGGGATTTGTTGATCTCCGCGGACTCCGTGCAGGTCTGGCTGTTTGAACTGAAGTTATCCACTGCCCGCTCGCTGCCGGCCAGATCGACCAGCGAGAACTTGCCATACGTTTCCTTGGAGATGGCGCTGCGCAGGACAATCTGGAAGATTGCATGCGAGCGTGAGGACTTCTCGTTCGCCGAGGTCTTGCCCAGGGCGCGGGCGCCATTGCCCGTATTCAGCAGCGCCAGCACCTCGGCGGTGCCGCTCGTCGGGCACTCTATCAGGTCCATCACCTCCATCTGATATTGGCAGTTCTCTTGCAAGCGCAGCGGCTGCTTATTGCCGGGGCTAAGCAGGTCATAGATTTTCGTGTTGTAGATCTCGAAGAAGCTGCAGCCGACGCTCAGGTTCCGTTCGGCACTTTCTGGCTCTTGGATAATGGAGAACACTTCGCTGGCGGCCATGGCATAGATGCTGTCCATCACGTTCTGATTCTTTCCCTCCACCACTCCGCCCATGGTGTGGGTCTTGCCACTGCCGGTCTGCCCATAGGCGAAGCACGTGGCCCAGCCGCCCTCGAAGATGTGGCGGATGAGGGGGCGAGCCGTGTAGTTGAATACGCCGGCATTCGAGCAATTCTCGTCGAAGACGCGGTCGAAGCAAAAGTTCTGGTGATCCAAGGTGGGCTCTCGGTACACGTGGAGGCGCAAAAGATGCACCACGAGCATATTCGGCGGCTGCAGGCTGATCACGTCCACCTCGCGCGCGGCCACCTCCTTTGGGTTGAGCGGACGCTTGCGCACACAGACCATTATGCCGCTGGCCTTCATGGGTCCCGACAAGCCCACCGCCACGAGCGGATGCAACACCAATTGCTTGCGAAAATAGCGAACCAAAGTCTCTGTGTCCGGCTTCTGGGGATCCTCCGGAAGCAAAAGGGGTGTGGGTGTGGTCACTTCGACCTGCAGCTGCGACTCCGACTGCGGTTGCGGTTGCGGCTTAGGCAGCGGCTGCAACTCCGGCTGCGGCTGCGGCTGCGACAAAGTTTTGGTGGGTGCGGGCGGAACGACCGCCTTGGGAGCAAATATTTCTGGATTCGTTTCAATAATTCGATCCAGGAGCAGATCCTTCCCCTTGTCGCCATCCGCTTCAGTCCACTGCACACTCACGATGTCGCGCTCCGCATTCAGCCTAGTGATGGTCGCCCTGTGGGTTTCTCCATTCGATCGCTGCACCATCACCGACTGCCCTATAGCCAGCAAATCCATTTTGAATATAGATTATGTTTTCTGTTGAGTTTACAAGTGGCTTGCCACCACAAATGACAAGTGTTTTGAGTGTTGTTGCTCCTTGATATCCTCCTCGATTTGGGGGAGTGAATCCTTATTATTCGTAGAATCAGGTTGAATCTAAATGGAGAAGCAAGAAATGAATAAATCATTATTCCGATGCATTAACATAATATTGATTGAGTAAAAGGCAGCAATTAGAGGCACTGACTTCAGTTGTTGCCTTGAATTTATATAAAATTGTATTATTTCTGGTATATGCTTACTTACAACTAAAGAACTCAATATATTTGGCACAGCTTACACGCTAAGGGCGCTCGAAATCCGCGTGGATCGCTCTTAGAGGGAGCTAACAGTGCACTGTAACAGGGCTGTTTAACAGACTGTTAACGGAGGGCGGTAACTGGAAGCTAATCTGTGGCTGTTATGCAGTGCTGTTGGAAAAAGCAAATAGGGACACAATTTTCAAAATACTAAATTACAAATTTTAAATGCTGTTTCAATTAACTAAGTACAAATAAAACACAAATGTTGGTAAGTAATAGTACTGTTCGATGGTTGCTTGGCACAAATCAGAATTTTCTTGGATCTTATGTGCAAGACACTGCCATTGGGGGCAGGACTTACTCTCGTTGAAGTTCATTTTCAGTCGCATCTACCACCACCCCACCCCGATGCATGCATGCATATGTCTCCACTTATCCCAGCGCCACCTTGTCCGGCTCCCTGGGCCCCTGTCCGCCCGATTTCAACCACTTTGCCTGGTGTGCACCGCGCCGGCGGCAAATTGCAAAATGGACACAATTTTTGCTGGCTTTTTGGTACAACGTTTTCTTCTCTTTTTTCTCTAGTTCATAAATATAACTGCTATTATAAATGCACACACACACACACACACACACACACACACACACACACACATGATGGTACAAAGAGGGGGAGTATATACATACATACACACTATATGGTTTAGATATGCTGATATGCAGGCGGCGGGGTCAGGATGAGTGGGAGAGCGACACGCATGCAAAACTTTGTATGGGGTAAAGGAAAAACCAGTTCAAGTGCTCGGAAAAGTAAAGTCGTCGTCTGCTGACTTAAGTTGTTATAAAAATGCAAATTTTTTACAGCTTTTGCCATTTCCTAGAGCCAGCAGCAGCAGCAGCAGCAGCAACAGAAGCAGCAGAAGGAAAGGAAAGAGCAGAAGGAAGGAGGAGCAGCAGGAGGTGTACGTACTCGTATGTAGGAAGTATAGAACGATAACTATTCCAAATGTTTGTAATGATTTTGTCATGAGTTTTGTTGTAGGCCATGTACCATCCAGTCCGGAGTCCGGAGAGAAACCTCAAGCTGAAGGAGCAGCTGGAACACACCCACCAGATTGATGGACAGTTCCCTGCAATGAACCCGGGCTGAACCTGAATCTGAATCAGATTCTGATTCTGATTCTGACAACCCTATCGTGGTCCGAAAATGCCAAAGTTCTCTTGGCAAACCGCACAGTTATGGTCACGTCTTGGAGAGCCTTGCAGCCCAAGGTCTGCTTTTGGCATTAACCCACTTGATATTCACGATTACATGAATACACCCGTACACTCGTGGAGATGCAGCACAACGACGAGATGTATTATAATTCCCCTTCTGGGTCTAACCACATAACAAATGCACTCACTGTGCGGGCTACTTAATGCATTCCTGGTTATGACGTGTGTGTCCCAGGAATTAATTAACAGACAGAGATGAACGGAACGGAACGAAACGGAACGGACATTGGGCTTTGGGCTTGGGTGCGGCTTCCGCTTCGGCTTGGGCATCGGCTGTCTGCAGGACATTTGCATGACATTACCATTAAATGAATCGCGGTCGAGCATATTTCACCGTAGGATATTCTGCTAATGATTATATTTTAAATGTATATGTATTGAGCGACACAGAATGCTCAGGGCAGTGGCTGCAACAGAGCAAGCGCGCAGCTTGCACAGCCTGCAAAGACTCCACATTGCCGTTCTCCGTTAACAGTCTGTGAGCCGTTTACAGCGGGAGCACTTTCCGTAGGCATTATTTAATTGCAGAATTAAGAGTCTTCAGAGTCATTAGAGTCCGACGTCTTTAATTTCTATTCTAATTCTATTTTTCCCCCCTGCACAATCAAATCATATTCTGGCATTGGACATTGTGTCAGATGGAAATGGAGCGAGTGTCAAAATTTAAACATTGTTGGAAATGGTGTCGGTGTCAGGGCAGACCAGCCAGGCTCCTATGAATGCGTATTACACCTGTGTGAATCCATTTAGAAGGGAACTTGCATGTGCACGATAGATTTCCCAACCATACAAAATAAAGAGAGAGATGCGGATGGCAGGGTCCTGCGTGAGTGTGTGTCTGTGTGTCCTTACACGCTCTGATGTACGACAGAATTATGCGATAAATGTGCATTTTTGTGAGTTATTCAAATTATGTATGCGCATCGGTGTGTATCCTCGAAAGTCTGCCCCTATCTCTCTCCCCACCTCTCTCTATTCCACTCTCGGCCTCGCTTCCTCTTGCTGGCTGCTGCTCTGAACTGACTCCCTCTAGTGTACGGTTCATTTGTGCAAGGCTTGTGCAATTTATGACAGAATTCTGGGACGTCCAGGACATGGGAAATATGAAGGCAATAAAACGTTGCAGCCCCCACCACCCCCAAAAACTTCACAGTCCAAAGGAGCAAAAGAGCGGGAGTTGAACTGCTGGGGGAAGAGTGCAGGAGTGCAGAAGTGCAGGAGTGCATTCAAGTCCTTAAACGTATCGTTAGCATCCCGGAAAGGTGTTGTAATGCCCATTAGGAATGCCAAGAAGGTGCAAACTGTCTTAAGATGCAATGCAAATTAGTTAATATATTGCATCCTGCAGCAGAGCAAAGAGACAGGCAGACTGCGAGGCAGCTGCAGACAGATTTTGATTTTCATTTTAATTAAAACTTATTCTGTGGAAATGTGCCAGCAAATGCAATGCCAGAATCTTTAACAATAATAAGGCTTGACGTGACGAAGTGCTGCATAAATTTGCCTTGCAAACGAAAATGCACTTGAGAGAAAGCGAGAGAGAAAGAGAGAGCTTTCGTATGCATGCATTTATGTGCTGGAAAACTAACGGTTACAAAACCATAAAACAAATTACATTCTGCCAACGCTCTGCCAACGTCGCCGTCGCCGTCGCTGATGTGTCGAAATCCGACTGAGAGCAAAATCTGAGAATGAGTTAAGGACAGACATAAATAGAAACAGAGACAGAGACAGAGAGAGAGGAAGATAGTAACTGAGCGAGGGAGAGATGCCTTGATTATGTGAACTTTGTCGAAATGACTTTGGCTTTGCTCTCCATCTCTCTCTCTCTCTCATTCTTCAGGCTGGGTTTGGCGGCGGCCATAAAGAGCACAACATGAAGCGAAATGTCAATGGTTGCGGCTTGAAAGTCGACTTGGATACACCCTGGAGTAGAGCCGAAAGCTAAAGGGTTTTCATAATCCAAAAATTACCCTGTGAATTAGTGAAGATTCGCTGCCAAAATAATGTGCATATGCTGAGAAATTTGTTGGAAAACTCGCACATACAAAAATGCTGAAGGCCTTCCTTAGAAGAGTCCAGAGGAGCAGCTGCAGCACAGAGACCACAGGTAAAACCTCACAAAATGCAGTCGTAGGAGGAGCCTGCAACCTGCACAAGTGGCATCTGACAACAGCATTCATCTCGCACCCAAAAGAGTGCTTGTAGATAAACCAAATGCCTTGGCATTTGGTGGCACACCACAATTATGGCCACTTCTTGAGGCAAAGTCTGCGCATGGCATGGCAACCACCTGATATTTGTGAATTAATTTGCATTATGCATTCATTCAGTTACGCCTCATGGCTGACCACATACCAAGTGCACAAAAACAAGCCTATCTGCCATTTTCTATACTAAAATAGTTCCCAGATAAGAATATTATTTTCGCTTACCTAATTCTACGAGTAGGAGTCTGCCAGAGAATGGAATTCCACAAACTGAATATTTTTCGTTACAATTTCGTGTTCTATTTGTAATGCTCTCTGTGAAGCGAATGAATTTTTGTGGGCTTACTGACTATATTTGTATAGACGGAAAATGCATAGCCTGCTAGATCCTAGATGCTAGCTCTGAGTTTGGCATACCTGAGTGTACCCTGGACGAAAACGGGGCGTAGGCACACACCGTGGAAAGTGCAAAGAATGTCATGTTGGGGAGGCAAATAATAATGCATAAGTTGAGCCAAGTTGGAGGCGGTGACTCCTCTCCACCTTAATCCCTGCAAATACATTGCCTCATCCTGATTTACATACCTCAACCTGCTCCCCTTGTGTGCCTCCTCTTTTTGCCGCCCTGAGCGCAAGTGGAACGCTTCCTTATACCAAAGACGAAGGCGGATGCGGAGGCGGAGGCGGAGGGAGGGCAAGAATATGGCAACATGATTTTTTCACTATACGCAGCGCAGAAAGAAAACTTTTTAATTATCTGAGTGTGGGTGCGTGGCTGTGTGGCAATTAAAGCCAGATACAAAGTTAACTCACTGTCGCTGGCTTTCCCCATGTCAGCAGCAATCAACTTCATCCACATCTTAAGTTGAAATTAAACTCACTTTGTTTTTGTGTTTTTTTGCCTTGCAACAAAACATCGGACAAGATCCCGGAGAGAGAGGGAGGAGAGCATTTAATGGGTCACAGGGTCAGCTTTAAGTGGACCACACAGATACACATACAAAAGGACATCCCACCAGTGAACAGTGTTCAATTCAATTTCCATTCAATTCAATTAGATGGGGGAGGATTTAATTGAAATGCCACAGCCGCTGCCACAGCCATGGTTGCCGCAAAAAGTGGCATGCATAAGCCCGAGCCGAACCTTTACATACCCTTCAGAATCAATCAAAGTCTCAGCTTCTGCAGAATATCCAAGGGATCTACTAGGGAAGAACCTTTCTGCTTCCAAAACTCCCAATGGCCCCTGTTAAGTGTATTAACAAGGGAAAACTTTTCAATGCCTCAGCACAAAACCGCTGTCCAAACATTTTTGCCTTGCAGACGAAGAGATTCTGTTAATATTCTTTTGGTAATTTGGTCATTGGCTCATCCCAGTAACCGAATTTGATGTCAATTGATATTGATAATCCATGCATTATGCGCGATAAACAAAGTTAATTGAATCAAAGACGATGCCGGGCTGGGCCTTCGTTTTCAACGTTCATTGTCCGATGGGGAATGTTCGGTCGTACAAGTGCCACAGTGGGTGGCACATTGGGGGGCACATCCCTCTCTCTTCCTTCCCTATAGCTAATGGTGCGTATGAGCAATGTTAGGGAAGCACGAAACGGCAACCCAAATGAGATTAGTCTCCAGATTGTAAGCGATATTAGCTTGGAATCGAATGATTAAAAGGTATGGGTCTTTTAGGACATGAACTATACACTACAAATCGAACTCGTTCATAATTTAAGGCCAAAAATATGTTATTATAAATTACACATATATCACCGATTATGTGGCGTCGATCGCTGAGTCTTGGCTCTCTCTCTCTCTCTCTCTCTCTCTTGGCTCTGTTCGTTCTTCAGATGCGGAATCTCTGTTAACTCAACAGACTCTGTTGCGTTCCGTTACTCTGCAGACGCTGTTACTGTCTCTCTTTCCCATTAAATCCCCCATATATGAAGTGAAACTCTTTTACGTTTGTCTCTACCCAATAATATCCATCTAATGATGACCTAAACCCCTAGGAATTGTCCTATTCCCGCTATAGATTGAAGGGCGCTTGGTATTGTCCGTGGATCGACTCCTTGCAACACCCCTGGCAGTGGCCGTGGGTCAGGGCTACACACCACCTGCCAGGGCGTCAAAATTAAAAAGTTTCGACAGGCGCTTCAGCAACAATTTGGCAAGTTTCTTGATGCTTGAAATGAACAATAGTTTTAAAATGCCACCAACACTGCGATAACTGCAGACTGTCGACTGCCTTCGTGACACCCGGAGGGGGGCTTGCCACGGATAATGGGGCCCCAGAGTAGAGGAGATCCCAAATAATGGGTGCTGGCAGGAGGCCGGGGCTTGGATGCTTGGAGGCTGGGAGGCTGGGAGGCTGGGAGACACGGGCACACTTTTATGAGCTTGGGCAAAAAGTTAGTCAACAATTATTTTTCGTCAGGGGGCACAAGTAAAAATACGAAAAATCTACATGACACTGAATGAGTTTTCAAAGTTTTCATCTGCCACGGGACAGAGACAGAGAGAGAGAGAGTGACAGTGAGCGATAGAAAGAGACAAACGCATTAACAGTTTTAATGTGTGGCTAATGCGAAATTCGTTATTTTGGGGGCAAAGCAGTCTTCCCCTCGTCTATATCCCTCTAACCCTCTAACTCCTTTACAAAATGCACTGCCACAGCATATACTTATGTACATATCCACTCAAGGACACATCCTGCGAGAAAATGCTGCTATACTGCGAAATATATTATAAAGTAAAGATCACTTTGATCATTAACAAAACTCGTTTAGTTGTCTAATTCTAGGGATATTCAAAGGGGTTAAAGGTCTCCTAGATGGTCATATTTATGACTTGCTTTTAGAGTATTATATGTGAGAGGTAATGCAATTAGTTTAGCAAATTTTATTAGCTGCTGCCTCGAATACCACCAATCGAATGATTAATGTCTCCTGCTTCTATGCTTATTGAAGGGGCTTTGCCACGAAATTCTTTCGGTGCAGCCTCTGCCTCTGCCCTTACCTGATTCTTCACATACTTTCCTGCTGTTTCTACTATTTTCCTAATTCTTTGCCACATGTGAACACCATCTCTGGTCATTGTACACTTTCTCTCCCTGGCCGTCTCTGTCTGTGTCTCTCGGAAACGGATAGAAATCAGGGACACTCCCCCCTTAGAGCAGGGAGCAGGATAGAATGGGTATGGGCTTACAGTTGTCTCTTCACTGTTCGTTTCAAAACTTTGCGCAATTGTAATTATTTTTCGATTTGCATGCTGCAGTTTTTGCAGTTGTCCGGCAGTTGTCCGGCAACTTTTGCAACAACTGTGCGGGGTAACAGCTACACTAACAGTGGGGCAACAATAAAACTGGCACTTTCAGCTGCCACTTGCAGCTGCACCCAACCCAGCAACAATCCTCCTCCGCTGCCACCAACTTCTCCTGCATCCTGCTAGATGGATGGGAAAATGCCTGAGCAAATGTTTGGCTTTGTTCGCTTAATTACAAAAATTGCAAAAGCTTCAAATAATTTTGATCCGCTTTCTCCTGCAGGGTCTGGCCGCTCCTCTTTGGACACACACACACACACACAACCACGCACAGAAGGGTGGGCAGGACACACCATATGGGACCCCGAATTGAGAGCAAGGGCATGGTTGCCAGGAGTCCGATGAAAGTTGTCCAAATGTGGAAGAACTTTGCCACGCACTTGGTCACATTTTTTGAATTGATAGAGGGACTAGGAGCTATGGGAGGTGGCAGGAGATGTCAGGAGAATGGCGGGAGGTTTTAAGATGGATGCAAAAGAGCTGGGGAGCCAGGCAGAAGCTTGTGGCACGCTGCTGCAGAGGCACAGGGTGTGCTGCTGGTGCTCCTGCTGCTCCTATGTGCTGCCTGTCATGTGTGTGGGTGTATGTCCTGTGGTCATCAGCAGTCCAGGCCAGTCCACAGTCCACAGTCCACACAGAAGTTGGAGCAACATCATCATCAAGAGCCAGAGCATTGAGTGCATGTCGGAAGTTGTGGAAGGAACAGAGACAGAGGCATGGGCAGGGGTAGAGGCAGGGGATGGGATATTGCTGGGTTTACGGGTTTTGTGACCAAAAAAGCCGGCACTATATCTTCCACTACCCCACCGCATCCCGCACCGCCCTGCTCAAATCATGCGCTCCCAAATGTTGCAAATGTGACAAGAATTTTTGGGCAAAGGCAGCTAAAAGGAACAACAGCAGGAAGAACTTTTTGCATGAAGAGAAATTGAAGTGATTCTGAGGCCAAAGAGAAGAGAGCAGCAGCAGGGAGCAGGGCACGTGGAGAGATATTCCTGAAGATCCAAAGAATTATTTTTGATTTTGACAATCAACAGAAAGCAGGCTACAAATCTGTGAACTTGTCGGGGAACAAATCAAAGCAAAATTCTAAATGAGAGAATAAACCAAAAGAAGCATTTCTCTGGCACACTATCAGTGGATATTTGTTGGAAACATCATGTCAAAATGCAGTGACACGACACCTCAAATACCGCTCGTATTGGAAGCCGAGACCCAAACAACGCCCCAGTACTCCTTCAGCGATATTGAACTTGTCGAGGAAGAGCAGGAGCAGACAACGCCGGAGTACTCTTACAGTGATGTCGAAGAGCAGGAGCTGGAGCAGCCACTTGGGTTGCCCTCGAACTGTGGGGAGGTCTCCTACGAGCGCCGCAAGAAGAGGCTGCGACACAGTCTGAAGGAGTGCTGCTTCTGTGTGGATCTGCGGGTGGGCTGCTGCTTCATGGGTTTATTCGAGATGTGCTCCTCGGCGATGTGCCTGCTGTTTGGGGAAAGTAAATGGAATGTGCTCCTTAGCGCCCACTGATGCTGGACACCCTCACCCCTCTCTTCACAGGTAATTTGCTGCTGTATGTTGGTCGTCTCGGCTACATGGTGTACCTCATCGGATCGGCAATGCTGACAGTTGGCGCTTTGCTGGTATGGCTTCTGGGCATCCATGGGGAAGAGTCTGTGATCTCAGTGGAGATTTCTTTTCCAGGAATGGCATTGTCTCGTTAGGATCTATCTCTTCGCGAATGTGGTGCATCTGCTGCTGTGCCCCCTGTTCATCCTTCAGCATGCCCAGCGAACTTGTTTGTATTGCTACTACGAAATACTTTTCCTTTCTCTGCTACTGAGTAGGTGCCACTGTACCCACTGTACCACCATAATATCCTTCCTGATAGACTCTTACTTGTACTTGCAGTCCTCGGTCTGTACTTTGAGCTGGTGGCCTACTCCTATCTGGTGCAGATTCAGTGGCAGCATTCCCGTTTCTACAGGCCATTTGCCAGAACGGCAAGGGACGGCGTACGTAGATGCCGAAGGCAGGATATTGAGGAGAAAGAGCCGTCAGTGGAGAGTCAGCAGCAGAGCCAGCGCCCGAGCCATGTGGATTTGATTGAAGAACCTTCCAATTACCAGCAATCAGTGCTGTAAGTCACAGAGCAACGGCGCTGTTAACGGCACAGAGCAACGGCGCTGTTAACGGCACAGAGCAACGGCGCTGTTAACGACGCATAATAACAGGCTGTTACCGCTCTCAGCTAACAGTCTGCTCCAGGCTCTCGTGATAACAGCAAAGAAATACTTCTACAGAGCGAAGTTTAAAACGAACTTCATTCTTTGAATTAATTTTTGAAGCACTGCCACATGCTCTGCAGCTTTGTTTTTGGTGTCTCAAGCAATCGGATGGACGTTGAGCTTTTCCTTTGAGCTTGTCCCCGCCGCAAAACCTCATTTCCAATCTGCATCTACAGTTACAGTGGCACTTCGGGGCACGGTGCCACGTGTGGTGCGTCCGCCCACGGGAATTGGGTGACCGCAACGCCTTTACTCCTCTTTCATTTCGGTTCCAATGGATCCGCTCTGGGCGTCTGAAATTTAATACGTTTGCACATTTTCTAAACTGTCGTTGGCTTTTCCACTGCCGCTGCCTCTGGCTCTCTGTCCCTGTGGCTTTCCTTGCCACCTTACTCGGGATTTTCCTCTGGCTTTCCATGGCTTTTTCCCACCTTCTCTTCGCTTTGCCTCTCCCTCCCAGGAGGCGTGTGTGTCCGTTTATGTGTGTGTTTCTGTGTGTGTGTGGTGCCGAGCCTCCGTGCAATTTTATATTCCCTGCAACATTGCCACAGCGCCAGGCAACAGCAGCAGCAGCAAAAGCCACAGAAAAAAATTGTCTGCGTTTTTTCTAAAATTAAAAAAAAAAAGGAAAAATCTTGGAAAATATGCGCGCAGCGTCGCTGCTTCATTGCTGCGGTTGACAGCGGTGGCAGAGGCGGCATGGTCCATGGTGTGGCAGCTGCAACATTGCATTGACGCCGCTGCCAGCGCTGCAGCAACGCAGCGCCGCTGCGACCATCGCAGCAGAGTTGCAATTTTTATGACATTTCATTTGCATGCCACGCAGCAGTGGCAGAAGTAGATGTTGCAGAGGCACGACCAGCAGCAGCAGCAGCAGCAGCAACGGCAGCAAAAAGAAATTAAACACAACACAGTGTCAGGGGAGCTGCCGCTGCTGCTGTTGCCGCTGGATGGATGCTGTGCCCCCTGCTGTGGGGCAAGTGTGGTTCCGGGGGGGCCGCCATTTTAGTATGCACACAGAATTGTTAACAATATGGCGCCTTCGCATCGCTCGCCATACTTTGTCGCTCCTTCACCTCCCAGTGCGCCCACAGCCCCAATCCGCATTTGCCCTCCTCCATTTGCCTTTTCCTTGATCTTCACTTCGGGGCGGCAGCATTGTGGGGTATCCACGGTTTCAGAGAGGCTTGCCCTTCAGCATCTACACGGAATGGAACCACTCCATACTATCTAATTCAATGGTTTCTCTCCATCTCTCTCTCTCTCTCTCTCTGGACATTTGTATTTGTATTTTTGTTTGTATTTTTTTAATTAATTCAGTTTTAAGCAATTAGTTTTGATGAGATGCATTTAAAAATAATTGCAGCAGCGGCAACAGCAGCGTTAATTGGCTATCTCCTCAGCTCCTCCTGATCCACCCAGATGTACAGCACCAGATAGTGCCATAAATATGTGCATATGTATGTGCGTGTATGGGTTTAGGTGTCGCAATAAATCAACTGAAAAGTTGACTAGAATGTGTGTTCCTCTGTGGCTCATTACAGCTTCATTCGCTGAGAACTGTCGAAGGGAGCTTCCCTTACTCCTTGTTGCCTGTCATGTCAGGCCGCAGCACTGAGACTATTATTCTTATATATTTATACCTTGATTTATACAATACTCCGCTTAGCCTAGGCCCCATGTTAGCTTAACTTCGACTTTAAGCGTTGTGCCTGCAGTCATCTGCAGTTCTTCATCGGAAATAGATGGAAAAATGCTTTCCGCAAGTGAATGCTGACTTTGGGGCATCGTTTTGTTAGCTGCTGTAACCAGCAGGAACCTCCTATGCTGACGTGCCCATCCATCTCTTTCGACCTTTCTTCAGCTGTCGTGTTTTTGCTTTCATATCTCTTGTGTGCTCATTAAAATTTCGTTCTGCTTCTTGTGCACTATGGGGAATTTTACCACTTTTTCTGGCCAAAACCCTTTCTCAAAACTATCTCAAAATTATCTATTGTTAGCCGCGATGGTTCCAACAAACAACAGAGCTTACCACTGTTGGCAGCTTTCTCTCTCACTAATATGAACTAATAGGAAACAAACAAAATCAACAACAACAAAATATTCTTTGGCTTGGAAGTTATTAAATTTTTGCCAATAGAAAGGGGTAACACTCCCCATAGTGTTGGGGTCGGGCATGGAGCAGGCATTGACAAGGTTACCAGAGTTCATGGTATGCAATGGGATGCCCATTCTTCCCTCCTGCCTTCCTTACTTCTAACTCGCAAAAACCATTGTCATCCGTGGCGTATGCGTAATATCAAATAAAGATGCTCTGCACGTGCCAGCGGGTGTGTGTGTGTGTGTGTGTGTGAGTCTTCCCCTGTATTTGCTAATTAGAGTACGCTTGCGGTTTTCCATTACAAAATGTCATAAATACCCCTAACGTACGTACGTAAACGCCACCTCAGCCCACATCAGACAGACAGCCACACCACACGTAGAAACAGGGCGCGTGGGAGGGAGGGAGGTAGGGAGGTAGGGCGGGGGCCTCTGTGGTCTTGGCCACCGAGTGTTCACTGTCCCCATTCCTGGCCTTTGTCATCCATTGCCATTGGTGTGGCTCCTGTGGTGGTGTTGGCAAAAACTATTCCCTATTTATATGGGTCCTGGTCTGGAGTACTGGCAAAGGGTCCTGTGTAATCCACCCAAAACACAGAGAGAACGAGCGAGAGAGAGAGAGAGAGAGAGAGAGAAAAAGAGAGAGTGAGAGGGGGAACACAATGTTGGCTTACCTCCTCGGGGAGATTGTGGCAGCATGCAGCTTGTCTTTCATTATCTCGATTGTGGGCTCCAATGCTTAAATCATTTGCATTGCTCTTTGCCACACCACACCCAAAAAGCAAGCATTTGCACCACACCTACACACACACACACACACACACGTGCAAGCAATTTCCCTCTTACAGAAAATAGAAGATGCATTTTCCACACCCACAGACAGTACCTAAATGGAAAATGGAAAATGACAAGGGAAGCGCAGGTTGCGCATCCTGTCGATCAGCATATCGGTTATCCACTTAATTGGAGCTCTCTCTACAACTCTATAATTCAAATAAACATTGATATAAATGTGCTTTCTTCCTTCTTTGTTGACGAGTGCAGGTGCAGCATTTATTTTTGTGTGTTTTATTTGTGGTATTAGCTTTTGCATCTATAGCAGACAGCAATATAGATGCAAACAGCTAAACAGCAATTTCTTTTCATCGATCTCATGGGCTTCTTGCCATATACAATGCATAGTGGAAAAATATAACGAGTTTACTCTTTCACAATTATCACTGAGAAAAACCTTTTCCAGCATCAAGTCTTATGTGCATCAAATTAGAGACAGATGGGATGGCATTCCGGCAACAATCAGTAGGAAATCAGTTTGTGGAACTCGATTGGCTTGCCTCTGGAATAATCAAAAGATTCACTCAACTCACTCGCTGCTGTACACTCTACGCATTGCCGCTTATTCAAACAGCGTTTACTTCATTCAGGATTTCTAGAGTTCTTGAGGATGGACTCCAGCGAAAACAGTCGCTAAACACAGACACACTTTCATGAACTTCTCTCTATTCCAACCCTATTACCAGCCCAGAGGGCTTGTTCCTTTTCTATCCCGCATTCGAGGGGTATACAAGGATATGCTTGGTATTCAGGTGCACTACAAAGCCATGACCACATAGGTACATCCAAGTGTGTGTTTTATGGATTATTTCTGTTCTTCCAAGTGCTCTTTTCAAATAGAGGGTATGTCATGGTCGAAATATACATTTCCATGCCGCGTTTTGTTTGGTGTTTGCTGCTGTCTGTTGTGCTGATGTTTGCATTTGGCATTTGGCGATGCCACTTGCAGCTGCGACGAATGCCTTGAATGATGATGAACGCCCCCAATTTCTGGGGGCGAGTCCCATGTGTCATTTCTCCCTTTAGGCTTGTTTGCTGTGCGAAAAACTCTCCGGTGGATTAATCAGCTCGGGCATACTCGAGTACATTACACCTAAACACGTTTAAATAATGGCAAGAATTCCAATCCAAGTTCCATGGCCTTTCCAATATTTATCGGTGCACTTTATGCACACATATTGATAGCCCGATATGTGTGCACGAATGAGCATTAAACAATGTTTAATCCTGCCCCCATTTACATATGAACATAGACGGACGAATGACGAGTGTTATTTAATTACGGTCCAAACAAAATTCTATTGAATTTCCATCAAGGGGTTTGGCTGGGTCTGAGCGGTACGAAGGGCTCTGGCCATGCAGCAACGTGCACAACAAACTCCTACACACCCAAACCAACACACCAAAACACACACTCCCACACTGAGAGAAATAAAGCTGTAAGGACAACTCATTGAAGGAGAAAAGAGCAGAAAAGTCAATATTTAAGCTTCACATAACTAAATCTTGTGTCATGCTAGTATAGTATTAGACCATCCGAAAGTAATTACAGGATAATCGATTTCTGTGGATGCTAAAAGAAAAAGCAGTCCGAAGATGAATTTGATTGATTTTGGAGGAAATATCATGGAGCCTTGTGTGGAACATTGTGGTCAGAAATCGGGGGAGAT
Organism: Drosophila guanche; assembly: GCF_900245975.1. Classification (NCBI taxonomy): domain Eukaryota; kingdom Metazoa; phylum Arthropoda; class Insecta; order Diptera; family Drosophilidae; genus Drosophila; species Drosophila guanche. The sequence continues at coordinate 1,690,921 of NW_022995757.1, read as the reverse complement.
ATGTTATTTTTGTGTTGTGTGGGTAGATTCTGGATTGCTGCGGGTATTTTGTTGCAGTGTTGAGCACGTAGGGAGCTGCCTTCTTGCTGTCTGCAACACACACACAAACACAGAGAGAGAGAGAGAGCAAAATGCAAACACATTTTGTTATACAAAATAAACAAATCAAATTAGAATTAATGTTGAATAATTAGTCCAAACATAACGCATTGGGGCATTTATGATTGCGATATGCGACCAAGAGCTCTACATACAATAAGGGGCAAGTGGCAAGAGGCATGCGGCATGCATAATGTTTATGGCTTGGTGTGTGCCCTGCGTCCTGCGTCCTGTGTGTGTGCGTGTGTGGCAGTGTTCCGGGCATGCAAGTGGTTTGTTTGTTAAACATGTAATTTGATTTTGAGTTCTCGCTGCCTCAGGGAGGTGTTTGAGCAATAAACGTCCCTCCGATGGCATATTGGAGACGAAAGGTGGACGGTAGTAGGCAAGGAGTTGAAAGGAGGTAAGTTTCAACGTTGCAGCACGTAGATAAAGGATTTGCCATCCGAATATATCGTTGCCCTGGAGACACAATTTGCTCATTTAAATGAAAATGCACTGAAAAGGCACTCGAGAGGCACTCGCATCTTGGAGAATTTTCCACAATAACGGCCTCCTCGCTTCGGTGCGTCGTATTTGTAGTTAGATAGGAAGCTTTAGGTGGCATTTTGTGGGTTGACCTTTGGATCTTGCTCGTTTTTGCAGTAATGACACTTAGAAATGTTTTATTTTTGTCACAAACTTTTCCCCTTGCAGCTTTTGAGTTATACTAAGCACTAATAATAAGTAGTAAGCTCTAAATTTTAAGAGTTATACGGTACAAAGGTTTTGATTCGCGTAGGGCGCTAGCAGAGACCATTAACAGTGCGCTGCCATAGAGCGTTAACAGTGCGCTGTAAACCAAAGCGGTCACAGGCTTTTGGGTGTTAACAGCACTGTTGTTCTGTTATAATGTGCAGCCCTCCATTCAGACGGATTTAGTTTTGATTTTCCACACATATGATTTTTTCTGTAGCAAATGAATTACAGAGAAGACAGCATTCCGTGGAACCAAAGCATAATCCTTGAGAGTTTTCATTCAGCCACCCATGCACTTGGCGGACATATTTCACTTCCATCCGTACAAAATCATTTTCCTTTGCAGGCCATTTGTGCACCGCACCACCCCGCGCCACACTAATGCTAATTGATTGCGAATTTCCATTCTTCAGTTCCCCGTTTCTCCTTATCCCGTCCCACGAACCAAAAAAACCAAAAAAAAAAACAAATGCTAAATGCTGCCTTCATATGCGGCAAGGAATGGGCACATAATGATGTCTTCTCTTTGAAGCCAAACCATTAGATACTCTTGGCTGAATAGCTTTAAGAACTCTTGGGATCTTCTTACGTACAAAGTGGTGCACTGTGCAGATCAGGAATTTCCGTGCGTCCTTGTACACATGTAAAAAACAATTGCTGAAAAATACATAGAGGATACACCCGTCTTTGGGGGCAGAAGGGTATCCCAAAGATGAGAAGAAGATGGAATATCTTTTAAGCCATAGTCGGTAGCTTGCCGGCTTTAATGGCAGCGGCTTAGAGCGGCTCCTTTACCTCCCCCATTTGCTGTATTCTTGTCTCTTTTTCTTTTTCTTTGTGTGTGTGTGTGTGTGTGTGCCTCTGTCTCTCTCTTTTATTTGGTGCATAATTGAAATTTATGCTTAAATACATTCAACGAGCTGCTGAGCGGCTTATGATCCTACGTTTCCTTACTTTTTGAAAGGGAAAACGCTGTACCCATTCCGTTGCCTCAAGGGGGCTTCAGAGGAGTGGGTAGGTGAAGCGGTAGGGCGTTGCGTGTATGTGTATGTGTGCGTGTGTATTTTGCATATTTAACTTTGCATTTGAGCGCTAAGCTTTCTTAGTTTATTATTTAAACAGAAAGTGGAGAGGGGGTTGCGGCATGCCACCACGTTGACAGCGATGACGGGAGACGTAAGGCGATGGCAAGGCCGCATCATGAGGCAGGAGACAAGAGACACGACGCGGGCAGGTCCTGGTGGCAAGAATATTGTCCCGGTTATTATTATGCCAAGTATCCTGCGCCATTGTATGTCCTTGTCTGCTTGTGTGTGTGCTCTGGATACACTCGAAAAATTCTTTTGAATTATGAACCTCAGCAACTAAGGCAACAGCATTAAAGTTTAGCGAAAAGTTCAACACAAAGGTAATATGAGGATTGTTTCTCTTTTACCTCAAACACAAACTTTCATTATTCCCCACAATCCTTGGGCAAATGCAGCAATTGCAATGCCAGCAAGGGTACAGAGCAGCCATTCTAAGAAGGGATTCTACGAGTAGAAAAAAAGTACATTTGGGAGCCACTCATCGTTCTACATATTTACATTTTCTGTGCATTTTGTATAGATCGTACAAAAAAAAAGTATTTTAGTATTATTTTTGTATTCTAAATTGATTTTCGAATATCAAGAAATTGTGTTGCATTTCTGCCATGTTTCATTTGTTGTAGTGTAGAGAATCTTTGTCTCTTTTTGTACTGCGAACATTTGCCGCTCTGTCCCACTTGGGAGGGGTATCCTTCTCTTAGTGAGTATTTAGCGTGCGTGAAATTGAGATAAATGTCGTGCGAGTTATGACAACCTCAAAGCAGACCCCAATCCTTGGCTGCGGAATATGCAAATTATTTGAGATTTGTGTGGCATCCTTCTGTGTGGCGGCCCACCACCTGTCTGCCGGCTGGTCTTATTGTCATTAAGATTATGAATTAGCATTTGTAAGGCATTTTTGCAGGAGCCCCATCTGAAGCCGACTTAAAGAGCGGCTCATCCGCATGTCAGGCCACAGGATGATTGAGTGCACGCACAGGTGGCATAAGGGCAAAGGACCAGAACGCAGAAGCAGCAGTCTCCCCATCAGACAAGCCTCACACCCATTTCCACACAGAAGCAATCCATAAAGATTCTTGTCATAGCCAAAAAACGTAGAAACAAATTCAAGAATGCCGGTTGCTCGATACCAGACCACTTCTCTGCAGAAAATTGACACCTTGATGCGTATTCCAACTGCTTTAGAGTAGTAGATTGATTTAGACAGTGGCAAAATTTGCTGGAACATATCTCTGATTCAATTAATTGTATTTTCATATATTCCTTGGCCTTGGTTTGCCATATTTATAACCGCCTTAGGGCTTGCTGTTCATTTATGCAACTTGCAACAATAATGTTGCAATAATATTCTATCCAGAAGCAGTTCGAGAATCACAATCACCGTGTGCCCTGATGCCGAGCATCAATGCCACGTGCCCCGCGCCCCGTGCATTATAAATAATTTCGCTTACGTCACTTGACTGATTAACCATCTGGAACGGTTGGCAGCGAGAATGTGGAGGGGTGTGGGGGGTGTGGGGGGTGTGGCAGACTTGTGGCAGGGGCAAACTTGCAACAGCAAATATGACAGGGCAAATTCAATGCACGCAACATGAAAACGCACTTAAACGGCAATCAATTGCACTTTACACAAGATGCACCTCCGAAGGACACTTGACCCCTGAACCAACCCGAAAGCCACCCAAAGGCCGCACCCACACCACAGACCACAGACCATCCTTGCAAAGTCCTTAGTCGCTGGAAAAACAAAGGGAATCCATAAGCTCTAGAATACCCTTGGAAGTTCATGGGTTTTCAATTGATTTCAAATATATTGAAAACGTTTAATGCGAGAGTCTATTAACATAGTATTCAGAATAATTAAGAAAAGTTTTCTACATCCTACATACATATGTACATGTGTACATTATTCTGTTTCTGGAAAGGGTATTGTGCGGCAGAAGGCATCGATTGGCGGCGAGATTTCAATGGGAAAGTATGTTAAAAAACTATATGCACAACACATGCAAATATTTATTTTACTACAATGCAAGGGGCGTGCCTTCATCCGGCTTCTGTCTCCATCACCTCCCTCTGCCACGCCCCATAGCTCAAAGTCCGTGGCTATATTTTGTTGTTCATGATTGGGAATGGCAAGTGCAAAAAAAAGACAAAAACGAGCAGCAGCAACAAAATACGCAGAAAACTTTTCTTCCAAGAAGTTCAACTAGTGAAAAGTTTTCGCTACGAAACGGAAAATTTTGTATTTTGTTTTTTGGCTACCATTGAGGGAGCGTGGGGGGTAGAACCAGGAGACGTCGAATTTTTCATGTTTATTTTGAAATCATGCGAAAACAGGAAAATCAAATTATGCAAAAAATGTGAATGCAAAAAACATTCCACTGCGAAACCAGCGAAAGACGAGAAGCCCAGAAAAGCACATAAGAATAGTGCAAGAAAAAAGACTGCCCTAATGGTGGGAGGGGATGTGGGGATAGGGAGCAAAAGTGCAATTGCAATCAAAAGTTTTTTGTTCATTCCAATAAGCAATACCTTGTGAGCGAAGTGCATCACAAATGTCCTGTAAAACCATTTCAATTTCAGAGTCACGAAAGAAGCCTTCGCAATTTTAAAATACTTTGTTTGGACATTTTTCTGTGAAAATTCCATTGGGCTACTGGGAAAGCCTCCAAAGTATCTCTAAAAATTCTTACCTAATGTCTGCAGCAGCAGCACACTTTCAAGCCTTGCACGACATAAGCTCAGCCTCAGCTCCAGAGCTCATTCGATCGCAATACTTCAAGAGTTCTTGTTGATCAAATAATATGGACTCGTAGTGCCAGGATATGAGTACCGGGCTAAGGAGGCATTATTGATTCGAAATCAGGAGGAGGGATATTAAATATTAAACTGTTCCTCGTTCATGTCCATCTTGGCGCCATTTACTTAAACGTTAAGAGAACTCTAGGAGCAGACTGACCGGAATACCTCCTTGGCAGAAGGGAATCAGCAGGCAACAAAGAGTGGGATGGGGAAGGGAGTGCATTTGAGGGGCAACACGCTTTTTATCAGCTCGCTGAAAACTTTGTGCGCTGTGTGTGGCATCATCAGCAGTTTATGAAATTGTTGCAGCTGCAACAAGAAGCATGCCCCACGGGCCCTGGCCAGACCTCGGCATCGGAATGTCCAAGTTGGCCACGCAGCTGCTGCTGCAAGGCCTCGTAAAAAAATAAAAAGCACACAACTTGCCATCAGGAAGGAGCATGCACAAAAGTGGCACAAAGGGTGGAAGCTACAAGCAGACAACAGATTTAGATTCAAATTCAGGCCTATCTTAACAACAAAAAATAAAATGGAATAAAATCAGTTAAATTTCTTTTGTTTGATAGGGCAGGTTACAAAAGAGATTGTTGCAATCGAGAACGAACAGGATCAGATGCCCGAACTGGAGCATCAGCAATCAGTTGAGGCAGCGCCTGTGACTGTGAGGATCATAATAGCGGCTGATGCACCAATTGCGCCCCCACCATTACCCGTGCATCAGGTGCCAGACTGAGGCCAACCATTTAACGCTGAAAGTGTAGAGTCTATGTTAACCGGATATGAATTCCCCAGCTATCATTCCGATACTGAGAGTTTTCTCAGCATGTTTGCGCCGTTCGCTGTTTGGGGTCAAGTGCACTGAAAATATAAACGGAAAATGCACCAATAATAATGCAACCCGAGAAACTGTTTAACATCTACGACCTGATGACTAATGCACCATCATTGCCATCTGCTCGAGAAATTGGAGAACGCCCTTCGGGTGGATTCATCCGACAAATGGACGGCACTCGTAAAAAGTAAAGAAATGCCAAAAAGTAGTCCTAAATGCCTTGCAATGACTAATTCCTAACACTTAGCACATTTTCTTCATTCCATTGCACAAATGTTTGTGCGTGTGTATGTTTGATTTGTACTTCATACGAAGAAAATAAATATTTGATCAAAGTGCAAATCGGAGGGCAGTTGTCCATAACAGCCTAGCAAACGATTAAATATGGAAGATATAGCGATGTATGACTTACCTGGCAGAAAACGATGGAAAATATTTGGTTAATAAATATGTGTGTACAAATTCATCCGTATGTATGTATGTATGTCCTCTGACTCTGCAATTTTTGCTGCGTATGTAAAGGTATATGTAAGTCACCGATGAGTGCAAATATCACACAGAAATAATAATGGATGTACATACGTAAATTATTGCATCAGGAACGCACGGAATCAGCACCTAGAGACACGTATGATTTAATTTTCTTTCTCTCAATTCTTAGATATAGTTAGCTGAAGAACACAAATAATTCTGACAAACAATTCAAGTCTCGGCATCTGGGGTTGCCAGATCGTTGGTGGTGGGATGCCGATTCATTGTGCGCTTTGAGCGCACTATTTTCGCACATGTATTTATTTTTGTATTATTAATTTAGTATTTATCTATTATTTATTATATTTATATATGCACAATATCTTGGGTGTTCGAGTGGAGTAACAACAAATCATCATAATAAAATCATAAATTAAAATTTAATCGTTACATTAACCATTCGATGTATCGATATCTATAATACTGTCACGGGCTTCACTTCCGCTTTCTTCTTATTCTCGAAACTTCGTGAAATATTTGAATAAGACAATTTGTTGGTGAAATAATACCAAGGACTGAAATGCTAAGTCTTGGTCGATATAATGGGCCTTAATCTGGAGTTTGTCCATGGCTCTTTGGATGTGCAGCAGGAAGATTGGAGATTGCATTTTTTGTTGTCCCTCGTGTGCCGCAATTTGGGACCCTTTTTTGTTGATTTTCTTTTCGGTGCCTGTGGCTCTTGCCGGCAAGTGTGTGTGACAGCGAGAGAGAGAGAGAGAGAGAGAGAGGGAGTGAAACCGGTAAATGTAACGGTAAATCTAGTCACTCACGTTTGTTTTTGTTATTTGTATGGTGCGCGTGAGTGAGAATAGCAAAAAAACAACCAAATGAGAAGAGGAAAGGAGAAGCGAGAATACAGTTAGAGCAGAGCGCAAGCGTTCCCGCACCCTTTTGCCGAACACGTTTGCTGGCTGAGCGAGTAAGAGAGAGAGAGAGAGAGAGAGATGGAGAGATCAAGCGCCTTGACCTACATTTGTTCGCTGTGTTGTGTGCCCTCTCTCTCGTCAATGACTCACGCAACAAACGCAGTGAATATGGAGCTGTTATCGACTGTTATGAAGGCAGGTAGAATACCTATGAGCACTTTCTAGTACACAAGCGTAGAAGGGTTATTCGATTTTACTTTGGGAAACAATTATTTAAATTTTTTCCTTTTTTAATTATAAATATAAATGGAAAGATTATTATTCCTCGCACCAGTTGAGGCTGCCGCAGGTGTGAAGATATTTCCCAGATATTCACATGTTGACATTTCTGCCGGCTGAGGAGTTTTGGAAACGTTGGAGGGGCTGTGTGTGTCTGTCGTCAATATACGAGGAGGGGATACGTGCTCAGCGATCCCGTCGAGTGAGCCTCTAAATGCCGCAGAAAAGTTTCGTTGGAAAGAAAGAAAAAATAAAAATATAAACCAAGTGTCTTCAAGTGGTGGCTGTGGTGGTACTTGTGGTAGATGATGGCATATCTTGAATATCTTCCCTCCTTCATATCCATCAAACTCTGTTCAACTATCGTCGCATGAAATTGTCTCGTTATCTTTGGCTTTCGTGGGGGAAAAACGCTTTGCCACTACTCCGAATCCATCCAACGAGCAACCAAAGTATTTTCCAAGGAATTTGCGTTTGCATTTTGTGCGGCATTTGCAATTTGTCGGCTGCGGCTTCGACGGCGTCTCTGTCTCTGTCTTCGTCTCAGTCTCAGTCTCAGGCAGGCACTGGCTGCAATCGCAGTTGCCGCATCAGCAGAAATCCACAATAAGGTTGCATAATGCACCACCACCACCACCACCTCCTACTAGCTGGCACCTCATACTCGAATTCTTCCACTCAAACTTTAGTGGCGACGACGGCCTACAAAAACTTTGCCGATTCAAGCTGTTTTTTTGCGCCGTACCCTGGAAAAGCTCTGGGAAAGTCGAAAGGCAGAAGGGAACCTTTTGGCAATGGCATAAAATACACAAATCCATTTTCAGCTTAATCGCTTCTACTTCAATTTGCATTCGTTTGATTGTCTTTTGGGGCAGGCATCCGTGGGGCAGGGATGGGGGAAATGGTGGGAGAATCGACCATCAGGCGGCGCTCTTGATGAATTCGCAGTTGTCAAAACGAAATGTTAAAGTGCAATGTGCAACGTGCAGACAGACGATCGTTCTGCCTCTGCCTCTCCATCCAACTACAGACTACAAGCCCCTCTCTTTCTGCTACATTCATCTTGAGAGCTTCACGTGTGGGTGTTTTGTTGCAACGTCGTCACGTAGCTGCGATTCACAAATCCACAAATACACTGGCAAAAACAAATGGCAGAGACACCCATACTTTTTGTGTCTGCTCCGGAGAACCTTCTGGGGTAAGGAACTCCTATAGTAGCCTCGAATAGATCTGGCTCAACGAGCATCTAAGAGAATATTTTATGTTGAAAAGGACGCTCTATCCATGGGTGGGATGTACATAGATGTTGCAGCATAGCCACTGGGGGGCTTATCGTCCTGAAGGCAACGCTCCTCACGATATCCAGCATCGCCGCTTATCCACTGTAGAGAAGTTCTTCTTGGAATTCTACCAGTGAAAGTTGGCTCCCAGATTAATTGTTAACCAGAAGTGGCATTGATTCAATGGCTTCTTGCATTCCTGTTAAGAGATTCAACGCTTACGTGCCTCTTTTTCGTGCAGTGTAGAAGCTAGAGATATATGCGCGAGGGAGAGCGAAAGAGAGATTCAGAGCGATGGGGCAGAAGCATCTGCATCTGCATCTCTGTCTCTGCTGCCACTCGATGACATGGTTCTACCTGTCTCTCTTTTTGCCCCTCTGCTACCTGTGCTCCTTCTGCTACCATCCTTCCGCCATCGGCCTGGAGTGATAGCTTCATTAGCAGTTCAAATGTCAATCACGGTGACATCTCTGGCGAAAATTTGCATTTTGTTTTTCGCAACTCTCTTGGATGTTGCCTTCTGCAACGGTTTTGACATGCATGCCCCATGCCATGTGGCACCTAGAAGTGTCAACCCGACCCCACCCCCCACGGCACAGGTGTCGAACCACAGAAGGGTGGCGGTGAAGCCTCAGGTATGTGGAGTCCCTTCTGTGTGTGTGTGTGTGTGTGTGTGTGTTGATGGGGTGCATATGGTAATGAGAATCCCGGTAATCATTAAATCGTTATACGAAGATTCCGGGCACTTAAAACCTGCTGCATATTTGCAGGAAGAGCATTACTTTTACTCTTTTGTATTAATCTAGTATTTCCATTCATGCGTATTGAAACCTGTTAATACTTATTAATGGGGTTCTTAATGTGTATTAATGTTTGGACAGTTTGTGCAGTGCAGTTTCAATATTCATTTTGATATATCATTGACACATTTCAGGTAGCTCTAGGCCGAGAAAATCCAATCGATGGGCGCAACATATGAACATGTGCACACACCAATGTACATACATATGCACTCCACATACTCCAAATAAGTTCTCGACATTGATGATGCACTTGGGTTGTCAGCACACACTTCTCCTACTTACTGCTGATGCCACTTGCCACTTGACACTGTGAAGCCAAAAGTCTTGCACCCAAAAACAGTTGCAAGTCATCAAATTCAAAGTTTGTGGAGAGGATGCTGCTGTTACTGCTGCTCCTGCTGCTGCGGGTAATGTTCATATAGTATGTGTCTCGACAGAGTTTCCATTACACTAGCTTTCTCTGCCACAAACACAAACACACACACACAGCGCAGGCAGTACAGTCCCGTCCTCTCGTATTGCGGTCTCCTCTTCCCCCTCTTCTCCCTTAAATCGCTCTTCCGTTAATGTTACATGAAATGTTAATGAGAAATTTATTATGGCAAATAAGCTCGATTTGCGTTCTGCGTTTTGCTGGCTGCTCTCTCTCTCCACACTCTCTGCTCTCCGGCTGACGGTCTCCACTGCTTCTCACTCACGTCCTGGGTGGTCAGAGGGTCAGAGGGAATGGCAGTGCCTTCCTAGTAAGCGGTTCGGCCTGGTTTCGGTGCATATATCTATACACTTTGGTATTTGTAGCGCTTCGAGGTATATTTCAGCTAAGGAAAGAAGAAAATATAAATATAAATATTATGATTATTGCAATTTGAATAGAAACAAATAATCTGATAGAAAAAGGGAAAGGCTGACTTATTCTGACTATATTTCTGTCTCTATATCCAATTATTCGCCTCTCCTTGTGCGAGAAAGCAGCCGTTAAGGCATATTTATCTCTTCTTTTAGAGGGTATCTTTTGGGTTGGGTTTGGCATGAATAGAACTTCTCCTGTGTGTAGCATTCGTTCTTGTTTTGGTTTCGGTTTCGGTTCAGATGGCATTGGATGTTGGTCTGGGGTGGAGGCGGAGGTGCAGGCAAAGATGAAGGCGTTGTTAAGTGCATGTGGCGCGCAATTAGCGCAAATGGCGCAAATGTGCAAGTTGCATGCCCCATCCCACGCCCGATGCTTGCAGCGTCCTTGGACCTCTTGCCGCTATTATAGTTATTATGATTATTGTAGCTGTTTCTTGGGTTTGTGCATTGCCATTATTATTAGTGCCACAAAATGAGCTAAAGAAAATGGTAACTGGAGATCGTGCAGAGCATGGGAAGGAGCGTGGGCATATCTAAAGTGCTACAAAAACTTGAAGGGTCTTAAATAAATTATTATTTTCACACACAGACAAACAAAATCAAAGACCGAAACACCGCCAGGAGAGAAGCGGAGCTTCCCCATTGAATTTAATGAAATTTAATTTTAATTATCGACTTCATTAGCATCCGGCAGACACTCAAATGTTTCGTAATTAACATTGAAAGGGCATTAAAACAGAACAGAACGAGCTACGACGAGTGAGTACTGTCAAGGAATTTATGGCCAATCAGAAACAATCAAAACAGGAAGAATTCTGAACAAGAAATCAGAAAAGGAATCACAAAATGAAGCGACAAGCTGCCACCGAAAGACCACGCAGTTTTTGCGGGGGAGTAGGAGCAACTTTTGTCCAAAAGTTCCGCCCTGCCTGCCCTGCCCATTTTCGGGGACTGCCGCTGCCACTTCAATCAAATGCCAAGCGCCGCAATATTTGCGTTTAATTTACCAACAATTTGTGTGTTTGGAGCGTTGAAAATTTTAAACATGCGGTGCGCGTCAAGTGGCCATTCGCATCGGCTCCCAAGGGGGGCAGAATGGAGGTCTGTTGTCCCTCTGCCACTTGGCCGCAAATAAACGCAACAACAGCAACAGCCGCCACCAGCGCCAGCGCCAACGCCAACGCCAACGCCATTGCCACCGCCACAATTTGTACTCGTAAAACATTAAAATCCCCGTCGCAAAATTAAATCGATAAATGTTTGCAGGCACAGTTTTACACAGGAGTGTAAAGGGGGCGTTGGGTTGGGTTTTCTTCGCCTTTTTGCTACGGCCTTGTTTCTTTCCCTCGTTAGTCAATGTTTATGGCTGCTGTTCTGGCATTAATTCATCTATCATTACTCCCTTTTTTGATTGCCCCAACAAAACACTCGAATAATTCGTGGACTTACAAGCGTAATTACAATGCTTCGGTTCTCGTCAGCTAAATTCGGCAAAATTAACTGAAAACTGCCACATATAATGCTGCAGTTCTTAAGATGATACTTGAATGATTTGTTATTCAATTTTGTTGGCAGTTTAGATAGCAAATATACTGATTAGCAAATAGTTATTCTTGGGTACATTTTCCACCACTTTTCAGGGCTCTCTTAAGAATATTACCAGTTTCGTTGTCAGCTATAAATGTGGATATTATCATGACACTCCATTATGCAAATCTTTTCCAGAATCGAAAACCATTTGACAAGTCCTGGAATGAAGTTGTCTTATTATCTCCTGCTCCCAGCCATTCCTTGATTTTTGTTGGCCATAAATTTCCCATAAAGATTTGATGCCAATCTACTGCTTTACTGCTGCATCCTCTGATACACAAACTACTCAAGTTACGGTATTAGTTATCCAACAACAACAAATCGAAACTCACTAAGCTGCCACACCCATCAAAGTCAGTGGGAGGAGAAGCAGGAGGGCATGTAGTTGTAGTTGTGTGAAGATTGAGACACAATCGACTCGGTGGCTGAAGTGTGACAAATTTGCCAATTTCCGAGTGACCAGCAGGCACTGGGCTCGACGCCCACATTGACCGACAGCCGAAGGACTAGGCCCCCATGCCTCAGTCACCGCTGCCACCTGCCAATTGCATCAGCGTCAAAACGTCGCGTCATCATCATCATCGGTAGGAGGAACAACAGCAAAAGCAGCAGCAGCAGCGTATCCTGGTCCAGTGCCTGTTGTCCGACCATGGTCGTCGTTGTCCTTGTCGCTGTTCTCATCATGTTAATTTCTTGTTGGGCTTTCAGCTCACGTCGCCGCGACAAGAGGCAGTCGTCGTCCTCGTCCTCGTCTTCGGATTGGGCCATGGCCATCAAATTTTCTGCAGAAGTAAGCGGCAGGAGGGAAGTCCTCGGCGTCCAAGCAACCCACAAAAACTTGACACGAATAATGGGAAATGGGAAATGGGAAATGGAATCCGAGAACTTGTCTTTGTGGGAATAAGCTGAAAGCGTTGCTCAATCAATCAATCATGCAATCACGCAATCAGGGAATGCACTGATCAATGCCAGGGTCACTGATCGATCGTCCACCCCAAGAGGCAGAGAGAGCAAAAGTTATGCTCAAAAGAAAATCACAGAATTCACAGCGTTGCAAACTCATTGAAGACGTTTTCCATGTTACAGACTTTTCCCAATGCCTGGTTTTCCCCAAAGCTTTTCTCCCACCTACCTAACTTTACTTTTTATTTTCCAGCGGAGAATTTTACGTTTGGGTATGTTTTGGCAATGCAGCGAAGAAATATCTTCCTAGATCTCATTTAGAAAACAGAGAACCAAATGGAAACTGAAAGAATATTTAAGGCGTTTCGATAATTGTTTCTGATAATTAAAATAATATGCAAAACCATCACAGCTCTGACAAATGAGTTCATAGTCGGAATACTATAACGTGTGGCTGCCATAGGAGCAAGTGCTCTGAGCTGGCTGCTGCTCATGTGAAAAATATCAAGAGTATTTATGCCTTCGTTACATACAAGGATTCTATTTCCTCTTTTGGTTGCTTCGTTTGTGTGTGTGTGTTTTTTTGTCTTTCTAACTTTTGCCAGCTTCCTTCCTTTCACCTTTCACTCTTCTCTTCCTCTCTCTCTGTGTGTTTCACTGTCTCTATCTCTACGCAATCTCTTTGTGTTTCTCCCTGGCTGCCTCCGCTTATTTGTAGCTGCTGTTGGCGCTGCGATGGCGGTGGAAAGTTTATTAGCCACATCAGCGCTGCTAATGCCAGGTGAGCTACACGCAATTAACCTGCATACACACACACACACACACACACACTCAGGTGGAGGCAGGACAGAGCCAGAGACACACACAGAAGGAGGCCTTGAAGGAGGAGCTGCTGCTGTTGGGGTAGGCGTGTGGCATTCAACGTAGCGGGAGGCGGTAATATGTGCAAGAGTTGGTTTTTGGGGATACAGTAAGGATTGCCACCAAAGAGATACTCCTCCAGGAAGTACAAAGATTATAAGGTTGCCTCACTTTCTCTCTTCTTAAGAATCTCTAAGTTGGGATCGTAGTAGAAGGAGCCTCCACATTCAAGTACATTTTGTTGGTGTTCCTTGGGCTTTCGTTTCATTCTCCTTTTAGTTTCTTCTTGATGAGGACTACCCAAATATTGAAGTGGTATTCAAGTGGCTTTGCCTTTTTGTGGGGCCTTCACTGTGTGCCCCCCCAAGCCGAGGAGGCCCTGGCCACTCGTGAGGTGTCGGTAAGGATGCTATTGTATCTGTGTGTGTGTGTGTGTGTGTGTATCTGTGTGTGTGTGTGTGTGTGCGTGTGGGCGATGTTATTGTAGTGGTAGCCCGTAAACCTCGCCGCATTCTTGGCGCTGTTGCTGCTGCCGCTGCTGGATGCCTCAAGTTTCAGTGTTGCACGCGGGCCCGTAAAACTCTGGCACCTAATTAGAAAAGCAGTCACGCTGCGCTTCACACACACACACACGCACACACACACACACATCGTACAACGTGCGAGTTGTATGCCACATCATATTGTTATTAATTCCACGGCAAAAGTTGCAGGTTCTTTGCTGTTCTTCGCTGTTCCATATCCCATGCAGCGGCAGGCAAGTGTTACAGGGCCAACACAAAATGAATATTTTCTATCATTTCGCTCGTTTATTGTTTAAGGCCGTCTTTAAACTTTGACCTACAGTGTTGCTGCCGCGTGCTGGATTATACGCGTATTATTTACGCTGATCCTCTGTTAAGATGAGCAATTAATGTGCATTTGTCTGCCAGCAGAAATTTCAATAAAAAGCACAGCCACGGGCTCGGGCTCTCCTGATGAAATCACGCTTTCAAGTGGATGCGGCGGGGGTGGCTGGCAATGCTCTCTGCTCCATCCTGCTGCTGTCTGGCTTATTGCATTTCTGGTGTTTGGCAACAATACAAGTACGAGGACGAGGACGAGCACGAGCTGCGTTTTGCTGATGGACCCGCACAACGAACCGCAACGCAAGTAAGGCGAAGGCAAACGTTTTTCCCCAATAAAGCAAACTGCGGCGGCAAGGAGTAGGGCATGGGGGATGCCGGGGCACGGGGATACTAGAGCAGGGGGCGGCAACAGGCATGCGGTTGGCTTCCCGCGTCGTCGCTGGAGTCGTTGCCACTGCCACTGTTGCCAGCCAAACTAATTAAGTTTAGCAGCCAAAGACATTGCCATGGCTGGAGTTGGAGCCAGAGCTGGGACTAAAACTGAAGACTGGAAGTACGAGAATACACCCGGATAAGGAAGTTGATGAAGGGGGAGGCTTGAAGCTCACTTTACCCATTTTGGGTGATGCCTCATCAAGATGCTTCTGCTGCTGCTGCTGCTGCCGTTGCCTCAATTTACTTGCCAACATTCACAACTAAATTGGATGCATAAACTTTTGTTTATTGTTCGGTTTATATCTACCAGATGCACACATACACGAGGGAAACAAATTCGAAGTGGCATGGCAACTTAAAGCAGGATTTTGGCATAATAAATTCAATAATGAAATGAAGAATCAAAAATATCTGCACTATCGAATATTCAAAGCCATTACCAGATGTTCTTTTATCGAGGGATAGCTTTTTGAAATTGAATAGTTGAATCTATTCTCTACATTCTCAGGGATGAAGAATCAAATCCATATGGGCGGTAGATAATGCACTAAGTCAGTGGCATATTACCCTTTGCTTTGCTACTCTTTAAGTTGTAAATTCCTTTAAGATTTCGTAGGATTCCACCTGCCATCTCCCTTTTTGTGGCATACCACATATGGGGTTTGTCCTTTCAAATGTTCGCGTGGCACTTTTGATGTTTTTGTTGTTGCTGCTGTTTGCGTGGGTTTGCCGATGGTGTTCGAAAAATGCTTCATCTAATTGAATTTGCGGGCAGTAGGTGGTAGAGCGCTGTGGCAACTGTTTGTGGCAGGCTGGCAGGAGGGGAGAAGTGTCCCACTGCGACGGTGCGTGCCTGCGGTTCGCTGTGCGTGCCACGCACGTAATTCACAACCCAAAATCTGCCGCTGACACGCCGACAGCAACACCAGAAGCAGCAAAAGTGGTGCAAGTTGCAATATAGTTTAAACAACAAACTTGGCAGCACGCAGATGGTGGTGGCAGGGGGCCAAGAGTCCTTTCGATTGCAACACTGTTGCACCAAAAACTTCCGATGGCATTTTCTACACTGACGCTGCCACAAGCTACATCGACGGCATCTACAATGTTGCTGTCCTTTCGGGCTGTTTGGGGCATCACCAACGCCTTTGTAATGTTTCTACGGAAAAGGAGGCATCTACGAAGGAAATCTCTACAACAATTTAAGCGCCTCTACAATGTTCCACACCCTGAATGGGCTTGAAACGGCTGTGACGTGTCACGGGGAATCAATCAAGCCCTCGAGCTACCACTTTACATAATTAATGAACGAGTTCTTTTTCTTCCCGTGCGCGGCTATGCCACGCGTACTCACATTTCGGGAATCCATCGATGTAGAGGTCCGATGTAGACTGCAGATGAACCGGATCCCACTTGGCGGTCGAACACTCCGTGGAGGCTATAGTGAAAATCGAAAATAGTCATAAGCAAGGGAATAATAATAGAGAACGCATTTTAAATATCACAACTCGTGGATACTCGATTCAGAGTAAAAAAGGCGAGGCAAAGGCACTGCCGCTGAGCACATAATCTGCTTCCACTTAATTTCTTTGATGTATAATTGTTTCGGTAATTTGTTGAGATCTTTGAAAGCAAAAACATTTTATTTGTGCAGAAAAATACCACAAATCGCGGCCTCTAGGGTTGCCAGATCGTTAGTGGAGGAAAACGATTCAATGTGCGCTTTAAGCGCACTATTATCGCACTCTATTATTTACTATATTTATATTAAATATCTTGGGTATTCGATTAAAAACCATAATAAATAAATTCGTAAAAGTCCTTTCAATTTAGGTAGCTTTTATTTCACATGTGTCGCCTGTTGCGAAGTTTGAAATATAATAAAAATAAATAATTTTAGGTCATGCTGTCTATATGTACATATGTACTTATATGTATGTATACGCACACTTTCAAGCCTTGCACGACATTAGCTCAGCCTCAGCTCCACAGCTCATTCGAACGCAATACTTCAAGAGTTCTTGTTGATCAAATAATATGGACTCGCAGTGCGAGGATATGAGTACCGGGCTAAGGAGGAATTATTGATTCGAAATCAGGAGGAGGGATATTAAATATTAAACTGTTCCTCGTTCATGTCCATCTTGGCGCCATTTACTTAAACGTTAAGAGAACTCTAGGAGCAGACTGACCGGAATACCTCCTTGGCAGAAGGGAATCAGCAGGCAACAAAGAGTGGGATGGGGAAGGGAGTGCATTTGAGGGGCAACACGCTCTTTATCAGCTCGCTGAAAACTTTGTGCGCTGTGTGTGGCATCATCAGCAGTTTATGAAATTGTTGCAGCTGCAACAAGAAGCATGCCCCACGGGCCCTGGCCAGACCTCGGCCTCGGAATGTCCAAGTTGGCCACGCAGCTGCTGCTGCAAGGCCTCGTAAAAAAATAAAAAGCACACAACTTGCCATCAGGAAGGAGCATGCACAAAAGTGGCACGAAGGGTGGAAGCTACAAGCAGACAACAGATTTAGATTCAAATTCAGGCCCATCCTAAAAATAAAATAAAATAGTCAGATCAATTTACTATTTTGTACAATATTGAAAATATTATAATAACATAATAAAAGAATAGTGACAATAGTGTCTTGTGTTTGATAGTTTTATTGCTCCATAAATATTACTCTCAAAATATCGATCTATATTTGTATATATTATATAAAGATAATTGATATCGATATATAGAAATATAAATGGCAACCATCACTTGCGAACAAAAACAAAAAGTTCTCGCCAGCGCACGTGTTCCGGTTCAGCGGAAAGAAATATAAATAAAATCTCTTGCAAATTCCATGAAATAAAAAGCGATATTTCGGAAGATGTTTTGTTGGAAAGGAGCGACCCTTTTTTGTTGTTTTACTTTTCGGTGCCTGTGGCTCTTGCCAGCAATGTGTGTGACAGAGAGAGGGAGAGTGAGTGAAACCGGTAAATGTAACGGTAAATCTAGTCACTCGCGTTTGTTTTTGTTATTTGTATGGTGCGCGTGAGTGAGAATATCAAAAAAACAACGAATGAGCAGAGGAAAGAAGAAGCGAGTGTACAGTTAGAGCAGAGCGCAAGCGTTCCCGCACCCCTCTGCAGAACACGTTTGCCGGTTGAGCGAGTGAGAGAGAGAGAGAGAGATGGAGAGATCAAGCGCCTTGACCTACATTTGTGCGCTGTGTTGTGTGCCCTCTCTGTCGTCCATGACCCACTGACTCGCACGGAATTCGCCGTTGGAATCTAAATCGAGTATCCATGAGTTTTGATATTTAATATTCTTTCTCAATTACTCCCTTACTTATGGCCTTCTTCGACTCCCTTTATAGCCTCCACGGAGTGTTCATCCGCATTCTGCAACGGACTTCTGCTTGGCTGGACCAGCGAAATGTGAGTACGAGGGGCATGGCCTGGCCGCATGTTGAGTGTACATAGAATAGAATTTTGTGTCGTGTGATTGATTTGTTGTGGCAGAAGCTGGACTTGCCCGGCCTCCAGCTTGCCAATTACTTTCAATCTAGTGTCCGCGCTCCCTGCCCTGGCCCTTAACTTGAGCCCGCTAAGACAATGGCTCCCTTTACCTTTCGGGCAGAGCCTCGCCACCTCCGGCCTCCTGCAGAGTACTCTGGTGCTCCTCCTTTCGGCTGCTGTGTCGTTGGTCTGATCCTAACAAAGTTTCGTGCAAGCCGGCAGGAAAGAAGACAACTGCAGAACTTGACTATAGTTGGATGGCAGCGAAAGACGGGAAATTGAGAGAGCTAACTAAATTCTTTGGCTGCAGACAAGGGGCATCTCTGAGTTTCTTCCTTCCACAAATTGCGTCGCAACGGCAGGGGAGAGATTTATTTGTGCGGCCAAAGGTGCAGCCAAGTTGTGGTTTGATGCGGGCGTGTGGCGTGCTGGTAGCTGCATCGATGTCGTTGCCACATCATTACTTCACTTCGTGAGCAATTGTTGCTTGCCCAAGGACACCGACAGAGGACCTTTGCCACCGCCAAACGATGTGCAGACACCCACAAAAGGTGGAGCGGCACTGAATTTATTTGTTCTGATCTCATTTTTATTGCCAGCAATTTAGCAATGACTACAAATCGCTCATGCCTAATGGACTCGCATTTGTCGGCAAAGGCAATAGCGACGTACAACCAGCCGCCGCCGCCGCCGCCGCCGCCGCCGCCGCCGCCGCATCCTGCCTTTGATACTCGTAAGTGCAGAGGCTTTTTGTTTGGGATTAATTGAAAATTGAATGGCAAACCGTTTTGACAATGCCAGCCATTACTTCTTTTAGCTTTGTCTTGGAGTAGCAAAATCTGTGGTTTAGTTAGGTCCTACTGGTCGTATTCCAATGGAGTTTTTCTTTACAATACCAAAGGGAGATCTGCTTTAAGCACAGAGTGTCCAGAAAGATGAGTTAATCTGCAATATAATCGTGTTGAAGGCGCACCCGCACCCATTCAGAACTTGATTGATGGAGGCTTATACCGGCGTATACCAGGTAAATCCCATGCGCAGAGAGACAACAGAATTCCCACATTTGCGGACCACAAACTCTGCCGCTGGGGCTACGTGTCAGACGTCGGGCATTCAATTTGGTGTGCTTTGTGTTGCGGCTTTAATTGAAAGCAATTAATAATATCGATGCTGCCCGTACACCTGGCAGTGGATCTGCTCTATTTGTATCTGGCAGCCGCCTTCTAGGGGCGGTCGAGTCGAGTGGGTGGGACAGACAAACGCATTGACAAATGGCATTTTTAATTAAAGGTAATAAATATATTTGAGTCGCGGCGGCAAAGAAAGAAATAGTGCAAAAAATAAATAAATTGGGGGCATTGCGATGGGGCATAAATCATAGTACAACTACCATTACATACATACATATGTATTTATATGTGTGCATTGTATATCTGTGGATACCTGTGAGCATATGTGATGATCCTATAGAAAAATACTCTGTCCTGTCCGTGCCAGTGTGTGGTATTTGGGGTCCTCGACGTGTGTAAAACTTCAAACAATTTTCATTAAAAATTTAATTTCCGTTGCATAATTAAATAAACTTTACCCACACGGGCACACACGTTGCCATGAGAGGGTATGAGAGAGAGTCTGATGATGGGAACTTGATGCCTAAAAGGATTAATGTATTTTGCCCCAAGTGTTGTGTTCGGGCGGTAGCGGCTCTGTGCCCCCTTTCCGTGAGAGGGCCAGAAAATCTAATAAAAAACCACGAGCCGAGATTCAAGAGCAAGAACCGCCTCTTCCCCTTCACTAAAACTCTGAAAGGAGAATGTATGGGAAAGTAAAAAGACCATCAAATGAGACTCGGGTGGGGGTGAAGGACACATGATAATCCTTAAACATTTTTGAGTCCATTTGCACTCTCCCGTTCTGCCCCTCTCTATATCCATCTGCCTGCCATCTGTTTTTGCCTGTAATTTCATCAATTTATTGATTGAAAAGCACTTAAATGCCAATAGATGGGCATAATAAACCCCATTTTATTTCAATCTCTCTATTACCACCAAAGAAAGGGCAAGGACAAACGATTGAAGTGGGAAAAAACTATTAAGAGAGAATACAATTATAATTGGTTAAACTAAACCGATTTTGCATGTACTTAGAAAGACTTGAAACGAAACACTTTAAACGACACTCAGAATATTTTGATAGAACAATATTCATTGTTAATTGGTACATGGTTTTATAGATATTTTATGGAGAAAATGATACTCCAAGCAGCCCGCAGAGCACCGCCTGCGATCCACTACAAACTAATGCAAAACATTTGCGCCTTGCCACCACACAAACATACACTCGTACAACCTTATTTATGTATATTACTATTACATGTGTACAGACATTTTCCTGCGACATGCAACAGCATTTCATATGCCAACAACTTCCGGTTGTAATCCATGTCTCTAGTCGTCAACTCTTTGAGGCGAGTCGGGGCAACACTCGCTCCCTTGCCACCGCAATGAGGTCCACAGGATGGTGACAAAAAAATAAATGCTGATGCACAGCGAAGCGGAAGCCACTCAAAGTGACGACAATGTTGAGGAGATATCTCTGCACCAGAAGGAGTAGACAGTGGTTCCTGGATCCCCAGGAGGTGGCTGTCATGCCCCCAAAACAGTCAAAAAGGTTGCGGGAATGGTGGGGGAATGGGGTGGAAGTCATTGCACTTCGTTTCCGTTGCACAAAATGTTTCAATTTGCTGGAGCAGCGCGCAAATTAGAAGCGAAATAAAACTGAGAGTCCCCTTACCTCCCACCCGTCTCGACAACCATTTCACAGGATGGCCCTTATGGGGAGCAGCGAACGTGTGGTGGCTCCGTGTGTCCGTGCAGCATCTGGGGAGGCAGGCAGCCAGGGCAGGGCAATCCATGCGACAGTGTGCAGCAATTCTCTGTAAATCGAAGAGGACAGCCTCACCAGCAGGAGCCTCGGGTACATTTCTGGACAGCCAAATTTATTTGCATTTGAACGCTAAGCCCTCGCAACACATCCTGATTTCTATCCCTGGCTGTCGGAACTCATTTAATGATTCTGCTCGGAGTGTGCAACTTTGCTCAAATGCGTTTAATATTTAAATGGCAATGGCCTCCAACTCCCCTCCCTTCCTTGGCTCGCATCAGTTTTCTGGAGATGGCCAGAAGGCTTCAACCATCCGTCCGATTCAATCCGCCCTGGGTCACCGCGTGCATGCAAATTTGCTTTGTAATTTGGGGAAGCAGCCAACCCATACACTGCAATCAAATCCATGCCAACTCTGCTGCACTAGATCTGCTCTTGTTAGATACTCTCGACCCCAATAGGAAGGGTTTCCTTTGGATATAACCACTTAAGTGGTTGCTTCTATTCCTTTCTCCAATCTTTAAAAATATATTTTGTGCAGCCTTCGTGGACCTTCCTGTAGTTTTATCCCAGTGTAGGCTGGTGGTAGTACTGGGGCAAGGGAAGCCAATGGAGGCCACAAAGTTCGTACTTTGGAGCAAGGTTGAGCGGCTCTACGTCGATGGCCACAACCCATTCGCTGGCTGTGTAGCTGTGTGTTCGTGTGTATGTGTGTGTGTGTGTGTGGCATTCAGTGGGTGTGCTTAAGCTGCTTAGCGGCAACTGCTCGTCCTCATTTCCGGTACAGTTGCGCACACTTGCCCGCAGGCATTGCCTGCTGCATTCTGCCACTGCTGGTCTAGCTCCCTCGCTCGGTTGCCTGCTAAACTTCACCGAAATGCAACTGATGACCACATTTACTCAATTAAGTTGCAAATTCATACGCACAACGAAAAATCCACACATTTCGGGAAGGGGCTGGGAAGAGAAGGGAGAACAAAGGACAGTCCAGGACAGTGGATAGTCAGAAAATCCAGAGGGGCTGACACTGCCAGGGATTATGCTTAATATGGTGTGAACATTTATTTAGATGCCTCTAAAATCGCTCGCCCCTTTCCACTCTCCAATAATTGAAGGTGAAACTCACTTTTTGGTTAACCATTAACCAGAAGATGGAAAGAGCTGTGGAGAAAGCACCTTAACTGCAGTGGGATATGAAGACAAAAGGCACACCCTTTAGCCTCGGATTAGCATTGAATATCTGTGTGGGAGACACATCATCATTATCACATAGAAAACTGAGGTTTAAGCACATTGAAATGCAACAGCCAGAGGAAATCTTTAGGGAATTAATGCTGCAAAACGTTGAATTTGGGAAGCTAAATCTGTGGGAATATCCACTCCATCGACACTAAACGACAATTCTGTCGTTTGTGATCTAGTCATTCGGGCCTGCAACTTAATTGTTGTACCTTCCGATTCCAGCCAAGACGCTTTTCCGTTTCAGCTGCTGGAAAGGTGAAAAAATGGAAAAGTTCTAAAGTTCCTTTAGAGTTTCAATGAGATTTGTTATGACCTGATATGGAGAATACTTTCAACTTGCATTGGGACTGCATTGATTGTGCAACCAATAAACGATCCCATGAATTTCGTGCGGGCATGCACCACGACGGACACGTCGGGAAACTTTGGCCAGCAGCCAACTTTGATGGGTAACGATCAACTGTTTCGCAGGAGCATTTTGCCTGGTCAGAGGACTGTTATTTGACAAGGGCCTGCAGTCGTCAAAGTTTTGGATTTGGACCTGGATTGCATTGTCTCAAAACGTTCGTTGGTTCGCTCGGTCGTACACCTTGGAGGCGTCTCGGCAACTCCTGGGGTACGGGGAAATAGAAACAGAAATGGAAAGAGAAGTGGAGGTAAAACTCGAAGTTAAATAAAAGTTTTCCATGTTGCATTGTTTGGCGTGGCGTAAAGTGAGCAGCAGCCCTGACTGAAACTTTCTGCCGTCCATTCATAGAATATTTCCTTGCAATAATTATTTTGTGGCCGCAAGTAGGAAAGGGAAGGGAATGGAAGGCAAGACGCATGCATGGCGCAATGGCAATAGCAGTGGCAGTGGCCGTGGAATGAATGGACTGTGGTCCAGGTCCCAGGTTCTTCTGGCTTCTGGCTCCTGGCCACGAACATCTCGGACCGTGGCCGTCTCGTTTATGTGCTTTTAATTAAAATAACCAACAAAACACCAGCACCAGGGGCGGGTGAGATGGTGTGGTATGGATGGATGGCTGGAGTCCGAGAGAACACAAAGGATTCCGGTGGGAGGGGGCTGGGGCGGAGAACCATCTTTGTCTTACTCTAATGAACTTTTTGGCAAATTTAGAGGCCAGTAATGGCAAGAAGATGTTGCCCAAGGACTCAAGGACACCCACTGTGTGTGTGTGGTGGGAAGGAGGAACCTTTTTGCGTACTCGGACTTGGACTTGTGGCTAGAGAGTTGGCCGAAACGTCTTCATTGCCACATTTCCAAGGAATTTCATTAATTTTTGCGTTTTCTTTGGGTCAATTGTTCATTTGTGGTGCTTGAACAGGAAGGAGGCGAGGCGATACCCTTCCTCCTGCCCTTTTGGAGGCCTTTTGCGAATATTGCAATTCGAAATTGTATATGCGGTAGGCGTCTGAGGCTCTCTTAATGATGCCAAGGGTCGCCTTCCCTCTTCACATCAACACTCGCCAAAATGTCATAAATATACAAATTACAGAGCACATGTTAAAATCATAAATAAAGAAACACCGAGAGATGACTTTGACTACTCCGAGCTGTTGGTAATCTGTAATTTTGGTCCACACATAACACATTATGTCTCACATCACAGAAAGGACGAGGCCAAAGCCATTGGCAATGGCAGAAATGTGCAACTGATTTATGCACTAATTGCGATTGCATTTTCGGACTGCGATGGATATCTAAAATGAATAGACAATTTTCAATAAATGGCCATTCTGTGGCCAATTCATTAAAGAATTCGCAATTTGCATTTGCATGCACTCTCGAACATATTTACATAAATACATATGTACGTACATAAATACATGTGTGCACGCACATTGCATTGTAAAGTGTTATTTAACAATATTATTATTATTATTGTTTGCTTGAATTAACTAAAACTCACCCAAAAGGGCGAAAGTTCATTCTGTTGCATTATCAAATATATTTTCAAGACACGTTCGAGCATTTGCCAGTTGGGCAGGCTGGCTGACAGAGTAATTCCAGCTGCAAAATACTCGTTATTAATTAGTGGCAGTTTTTGGCCTTGCCTTAATTTGGTTCTTGAGGAAGCTTGAGCATATCTTTTTCATAACTAAATATCTATGGATATTAGAGTTGGAATTATACTTACATTTTGGAATCTATTTTCACTTTTTCTCATATATTGTTCACATTTATTGTATCCATTAAGCAGAGACAAACGCTTCAACACTGAAGATTACGTTACAAATGATATTTTTTCCTCAACTTTAACTCTAATTCGTTTGTGGTGGGAGTGTTTATTGAAGTACTTCTGCAGTGGCTTATCCTCACATAATACCTTCGTAATATATTTCTGTACTGCACAAATTGTGAAGCACTTTGCTGAGCAGTCCGTTTGGTTTAAATCGCATCTTGTCATAAGGAACAACTTTTATCGCGCAGCGCATCAAATTTGAGCCACAAATGATGGCAGGGGCAGGGCAA
This sequence comes from Drosophila guanche, assembly GCF_900245975.1. Classification (NCBI taxonomy): domain Eukaryota; kingdom Metazoa; phylum Arthropoda; class Insecta; order Diptera; family Drosophilidae; genus Drosophila; species Drosophila guanche. The sequence goes on along the minus strand of NW_022995757.1, from coordinate 1,666,016 downwards.
GAGCTGGAGGCTGCTCCCTGGCCATAAAACATGCGACATGTTTGGCTGCTGTAAACAGTTACAATTACTGGAGTCCTTTTTGCAGAGGGACTCGGTGGATCGCGTTGGTGGGGGACTAGTCGGGTAGCCCGTCAGTTAGTCGAGTGGACGATTAATTGCTGAGGCTGCGCCTAAGCGCAATGGCAATGCAGACGAGGCCACACCACAGACGAGACCCGAGTGGGGGCAGGGAAGGGGACAGTGGCAGAGCTCGGCTCATTCCTCTGCCACATACTGGCGCACTAAAAATGCTGTTAAGTTTTCAATTTGCATAAATGTGAGACCAAAAAGGGGAAAACTGTGGGTTGGTGACAGTGAAAAAGCAGCTGCCATTTTGTTTGCTGCTGGCACACGGCACAATTTATGACTTGGCCCCAGGCTCTGACTCTGACTCCGACTCCATTCTCCTAGCTCCTAGCTCCAAAACCCAATCCCTATGCCTAAAATCCATGCAAACACACACACACACATGACACTATAGAGTTTCCCAACAGAGAATAGAGGGGAAAAATCAGTAGAGGAAACCACTTTTATGACGCACACATGGCACTTGCCTAATTTCAGTCATAATTACCTGGCCTAATGATGGATTAGACAGACTAACACACGGCGGGGGCATTGACACGGTGTTGGGGTTGGCCGAGGCAGCTGTCAGCCTGTCAGCCTGTCAGTCGCCCCGCACTGAAACGGATATTTTCTGAAGCCCATCACGTATTTGCATTGCTATCGCTTTTATTATTGCCACTTTTACGTGTCCAACGAGTCACAAAATCCCACCACACAGACATACAGACACCCAGCCACTCGAGCCCACCTCTGTCCGCATCTCTCACCTCTCCACCTAACCCCAATTGTCTCTCTTTACCTCTGCCTCTTTCGGTGTCTGTGTCTGTGTCTGTGGCACTTAAATCCTCTCCGCTTATCCCAGCATTTTTTGGTGAGTTTATTCGTGGCTGTTGGCGTCGCTTTACATGCTTCATAATCCAAAGTCCTAAAGTCAATTTTTGCATAATTCCTGTGTGGCATTTGAAGAGAGAGAGAGAGAGAGAGAGAGAGAGGAGAAGGCCCCGCGCCCTTCGGCATGTGAATGACGATCCCTGTCGCACAGTCTGCATGCCACACAAAAAATATGTCGAGAAAGAGACCATTTTTTGTTTGGGTGGAGCTGTTTGGCCCTTTTAGGCTCGTCACAGAATTGTCAACGCATTTGACAGGTTGCTAACACAAACCAAAATTTCCAGTAATATTGAAGGCCAGTTATGGAGACTGAGGAAGGTGCAATACCGTTCTGTGGATACCCTTGGGTAATTGGCGATTTATTGGAGAAGAATATATTTATGCACAAATTTATCCTTGACCGTAGAACTGCGCTCATAGACGTTTCATCCTTCAGGTGCAGTGGATAACCATGGATACCCCATCTGCAAAAGGGCACTCAAGAAAAAGAGAACATTTCATGTAGAGTTTGAACTCATGTGGAGATGCTGGAGATGTTATTTGGGTACGGGAAAATCGATGTAAATGAACTTGCGGCACAGTGGGATTACCAATCGATGGAACTCAGACGACGATGTTCCGCCTGCCCCTTGGGGGCACTCCCATGCGGCAGTGCTGCTCGCTGAAGGTGTCACATTTGTGGCTACAGTTTTGGCAACTTAAAGGCAAAAAGAAACGAAAGGCAAAAGGCCACTGAAATGTATTTTGTTTAAGTTTCTCAAAGCTTTCGTCCTTAGAATAAAGTAACTTCTGGATTTATCGGTAGGATTATCTGTTTAACTTACAGTTATAGCAGGATGGGTGATCTATGTAGAGGATTCAATAAATTAAATTACTTCTTTCGTTAGCTTTTTTGTTGCACTGCAGTTTTTTGTTGCTACTTTCGCTGCTTTGGCTTTAAAATCCTTATGATAATAAATGTTTATAATTAGCCTTGAGTCCCCCTCGAATACATTTACCCACGCATTGATTTCCTGCCTTTCGATGGTAACTGGTAATTTCATTTGATTTGCCTTTGGTTTCCCTTAGTTGGCTTTTCCGAACCCTTCCTTCCTTCCGCAATTCTGATTCCCATTCCTTTTCCATGTCCTTTTCCAATAGCTTTTGTGCCATCGACTTCTACAAAACTCAGCTGAAGAAATGAACTTAAAAAGTTACTTTGGCTTAAGGCGGCTTAAAAGTCGGGCATGTATGTGTGTGTGTGTGTGTGTGTGTGTGTGTGTGTGTTGGTGTGTGGCCAATCGAGGGGGAGTGGGCGGTGGAGCCGTGCCTGCTCTGCTGCCTGGCTGCTTCACTTTAATATTTTAATAAGTTATTTATTAGAAAGTTTTGCCTCCGCCTGGCGGCGTACACTCGAGTGTAGGCTTGTTTTTCCAAGGCATTTTCGCAGGGCAAAGTTTTCCATCTGCCGGTTGTCAACACTTGGAGCTTAATGCGTGGGCTGCCCCGCCTCACACCCGCCAAAAGCCCACAGTGCCCCCTATCCAATACCTTCCGCATGCCTCCGCCCAGCGAAACGCCTTTGGGTCCCACTCATTACATCCCTTTTGTGTTTGCATTGGAATCTTTCTTTCCTCGCCAGGGATACCCTTACCAGAGGGTAATAGACATCCAGAACTAATGCCAGAAACGGGAGTCATTGGCAGATAAAACTGTTGAAACTCGGAGATGTTTCTCCATTAATTCTCCATTATTTATAACGTATATTAATTGGTCTTTAGATTACTTCAACGCATAATTCATGGCACATAATTACTCCTTATAATAATTGGATCTGCAAGGGTATCCAATGCACTGCAATCCTTCTTTGCCTTTTGCTTCCTCTGGCATTATTTTTGAAAACTTTTTTTTTACTATTTTATGATGGATTTTCTCTCTATTTCTGCCCGCTGCTTCTCCTGTTGATTTTGCCAGAGTCGCAAGCCATAGACTAAGGCCGGGGCTAAGCTGATTTTCAAATGATTTGCCAGGCGTGGCTTAAATTACAGACACAGAAAATAAGGAGCGGAGATGTGGCGGGTGGGCAGTGCACAAAAGTAAAAGTAAAATGTAAATGCAACTCTGAAAAGCTCTGCAAATAAATTTAAATTAATCCGCCAGCACAAAAACTACAAAGTATCTGCTGCTGGATACATCCCAGCTACTGCTGGATTTTGGATTTGGGATTGGGGAATGGGATGGGATGGGAGGTCTGGGGGTGTGGAAGTCTGCTCAAGTGCTGCTTAATTTCAATTAAAGCTGAGCAATTTTCACAGTTTGTTAATCTTAACTAGAAGTCCGTGCTAATAATTAATTTTCCTTTTGCCTGGACACTCGCGTACGTCCGTGTATGTACGTCCGATGGGGCGGGCATCCCCGCGCCGGATCCGCTTGGAACACATCTTTCATTTGGCTTAAGGTACAAGCAGGCTACTTGAAACTTTTAGCACTTTATAACGAATGTTTTCCCCTGCATGGGGTGGGGTGTGGTGCGATTTTCCCCATTCAAGTGCTGGATAAACTCCGACTCTGACGTTGCTGTTGTTTTTTGCCACCATCGCTGGGTTGGGGGTTGGGGCTCGGGTCGTGGGTCTCTCTCTCTTGAGTTATTAGAGTGCATAAAACGCACTTTTCGACGCTGGAAATTTATTGAGGCACATTAGAAAATTCACCACGACACACGGACAATGACCCACCACCCTCCACCCCCTCTCTATCCTGAGGAACACTTAAGACAATGCCTCCGCCACATATCAGTGGTTGGGCGGAGCGGAGCATGAGGAGCTTGGTGCCCCAAGCTTTTGTAGAGTGTCAGCTTAGGTCATTTGGGTAATTTAATTAAATGGAAGACCAGTGGATGCTGGAGTGGTATTCGTTTTAATTTTGTCTCCAGCATAAAGAATGATGTTGGGGTTTGTTGTGCTTCCCCTGCCCATCTCCCGTACTTCCTAATGGAGGATGATCTCCGCGATGCGGCGCCCTCTTCCACCGCTCTGGACAAGTGTTGACCATCTGTAACACTCCTCCCCCACAAAACCACAAAGCCCACTGACACCAAATCGTTTGACTCACTCTCTCCCTCGCTGTGTGTGCGAGTGTGTGTCTGCTCCGAAAATCCTCTTAAATGTCAAGGCACTTGCCGGCCACGTCCTGAGCTTAGTCCGGGCTCTTTAGCAGTCAATAATAAACTACGAGTGGCTCCTCCACCTATACGAGTGTTCCCCCGTGTGTGTGTGTGTGTCGGTTTGTTTTAATGCATCATTTAAGCTGTAATCTGTCTTGGAGCTAAGCTCTGCTATCAACGCACACGGCAGAGAAAATGGTAATGGGTGTGGGGCAGAAGGCAGGATGTGGACACTTGGCACCTGTCTGCAGCAAGTGCTGACAGCACATAGGAATTGGCCAGCACTTGGCGGGCTAAGAGGGGCTAAGAGAGCATATCTATCAGCCCTAGAAAGCCCCTTCCCATAAAGTTGAGTTAACAAATGGCAGAAGTCACACGAGGAGTATCAGTAATTAATTTTGTATTTATTTATAGATAACTTTCGACTGCCGAGAGCGAATGGGGAAGGACAATGTTTGTCTTATTATTATTCAAAAACTGATGTTTAATTAGTGACAATTCCGCGTGGATAGCAATCAGCTGTGTGCATCAGAGCTGGCCAGAATGGCAGGCTCGGTGGCCACTTGGGAGTGGCAATTAAAGTGCAAGCAAAAGTTATCCAATTATGGCCTGGTCAAATTCCAATTTAAACAGCAATCACGGCTCCATGGCTCTTGTGGCTAATTAAAGCACTTTTGCCCAATTATTGTTGAACCAATTATGCTGGCTGATTTTCGATTCGTCTTTGCCTTAAAGAGTGGAAGGAAGCTTGGAGCCCGCAGGCAGGCATACCGACAGAGTGGCAGAGCAGCCTCCAGTGCTGCCTGCCGTCTGCTAATTGCCGCCTGGCCGCAAATGCGATCTCTGCAAATATTGGTGCATATATTGGCATTAGTTGTGCTGCTACTCCACGCTTCCACTCCACCTCTCTCCTCCTCTTTATATGGGCCAAAAACAAACTAGTTGGCCATAGAAAATTATTTGTTTGTGGCAAATCACGTTTCAGTTGGCTAAAAGTTTAGCCAAACCGACAACAGTCGTTCTACGAGGCCACTGCGCACTCCTCTGCCTGCCACTCTGCCACTGCCTCATTCAGCTGAGAGCGACATTATTTGCGTACGTGTGCGGCCCCTCAAAACGGATGTGGGCGGCAGGCATTCGAGGCGTTGCAGGCGTGGCAGCGGCCATTAACGGGCAGCGCGTGCGCCATTGTCCGTCATCAGCATCCAACATTACCCGCTCCCACTCCCACTCCCACTCCCGCTACAACGCCCCATCCCAAGCCTATGAAGCTATACTCATCCCGGCTTCCTGGTAATCCAGTCTCCGTTCCCCCGACAGTGGATTATTTCCATTCGTTTTGATGCTAAAAATCAATTGCATTGAATCCACACTTTTCAATTCGAAATTTCATTTTATTTTTATGTCCGCTAATCCCTCAAATTAATACATAACATAAAGCCAAACAATCGGCTCGGGTTTTCCATGGCACTCGCTTTGTTGGTTCATATTTGATTGAATTGAATTCAAAGTATTTTAATACCTTTGGGCTAACATATTTAATCATGGCCAATGCCTGGACTGCTCCCGATTATCCACTTTCTAGGTGGCTTTGGGTGTTACTTTTTCCATAATTAAACTCCGTTTTGCTTTACCAACCTAACTGATTACCAAGATCGCGAGCTTTCTGCGAACTTTTGCACTTCTTAGAATCGTTTTTGGATCATTTCAGAACTTAATTAAACTCTGGCTCTGGGAGCCAGACTTTTCTGTGACCATTTCCAACCCTTTTTTACCACATAATTTCAACATTTATTTTCAAATTTCTCTATGGAAATCTTTTCTTAATTCCTGTTTCCTTTCTGTTTCTAGGTTCAATCTTAAAAGATGGATTATTCTGGTTCCTGGCTCTTCCACGTCTTCCATTCATCCACTGTACATTGGCATTGGTGCCTGTGCCGGTACTGGTGCCTGTGGTGCGTGGCAGACAGACAACTAATGCATGCCTCAATTTTGTTTGATTAGCGGCTAAATGAATGAACGAGTGTGCATGGCCAACACAGCTCAAAGAAGGCTGCTGAGAATGAATGACTAGTGCCCCATCCCCATGGCCGTTCCCATCCCGGGCACCCCTTTTGCCAATCACACAAATCCGGGCATCCACTAACTGCCTGGCTGACTGACTCTGACTGCTTTAATCGGCATGGCAAGGCATGGCGTGGCTTCGGGTGAATGGTGGGTGGGTGGCGGTAGTGCTCCGTCAGAGCAGCAGTAAATTCAAATTTGAAAAACGAGAGAAACTTCTCGGTGCTGAAGAGCTGCCGAGACTTGGGCTGGGCCATGGCCATTCCAGCTAGGCGCACACACACGACCAGCATACTAAAGAGTTGCCCACAACCAGAGAGCCATAGCCACAGTCGGAGAGATCCAGAGAGCTCACCATCTGTAGGTCAGTCAATCAGTCAGTCAGTTAGTCCATAAACAGCTGAAGTTTCATTCTTCAGCAGGGTGATGCGTGAGGCATGAGGCATGAGGTAGTGGAAGGCGAACTCTTTTGACTATTGATAAGAATGGCAAACGTGCAAATTGAAATGGGCCGAAAGAAGGCGTGGCAGAGAACATATACATATACATATGTACATGTGTGCGTGTGTGTGTGCCTTTCTAGGACGTGGAAAATACTATATACAAAAAAATAACCAGCAGCGGGCTCAAGGGGTAGACAAAGCTCAAGCAAAGCGAACCTAACTATTTGGAATTTACTTAGGGAAATTACTTTGACTTTGCTGCCACGCCCCTGCACCCCCTACACCCCCTACACCCCCTACACCCAGCCACCCCCATTGTTGTGATATGCAATACAAATGTGGCCAAATGCAAATAAGAGTGTGGGACCGAGTTGTTGTTTGACGAGCAACTCGAGTCGATGGACGGGCGGCCTTTCTGCCAGCTTAACACTTAAGTGAAAATCAATTGGAAATTTTGCCATAAGCAAGGCAGGGCAGCAGGGCAGGTACCAGCCCGGGCTTCTGGTTTATGTACAGCCACACCCACGCCCTACCCCTGGGGTCTGGGGGGCACTGGCCGACCCTCCAGTAACTCCATTACACTGAATAATCATCGGCAATTGTTGCCAGTCGTCTCAGTTCACACACAGTGCACAGTACCCACCACTTGGGCAATCTATTAAGGGCATTTCACATACGAAATAGTTGTGCATAATTCAAGGTAATTGCCGTAAGGTTTTCCATAAGCATTTTCCGCCCAGCGAATGCTTAAATCAATGTGCCCCCCCATTCATTATTTGAGCTGTGCAGCGGCTTTCATGTTCTCACAATTTAATTTGTGTTCCTCAACATTTTCTAGGCAAAGACTCAATACTTTGCCATTGCTTTGGATGTGGTTCATGAGTCAGCTCCATGACTAAGTCAATTTAATGACAAAGTCTTTCCATCTTAAAGGATTTCCAAGTGCCTAAGTTATGGCACGTTAAGAAGAAAGTACACTGCAAGTCAAAGCATTTCAGAAAATCATTGAAAGTGTGGTAAGGAGAAGTTGCTGCATCCAAGGTAAGAAAATGTCTTGAAATTTGTTGAAGCCTAATTTAAATATTTCATTTCACAGCTCCAGTAATGGCAGCTGCTGGTCAACAACGGATATGTAAAGTATTGTCGTAAAATCAATGACACGCTTGGAAAGCCACCCAACGAATGAGCCGCGCGAATGCTGTTAATTTTTATTTGAACCTTTTGTTTAGTCTATTAAAATGACATTCTGCGGTTGTTGCTGCCTGTCAGCCAGCTGTCAGAGGCAGATCCCAACAGGAAGCAGCACGAGCACGAGCACGAGCACGAGCAGGAGCAGGAGCACACAAGCCCTTCCCCAGATCAAAAAAGACCAGCAAAGATGACAGAGAGAGAGAGAGAAAGAGTGCTGGCGCTTTGGGGCTCCCACAAATGAAGTCATTAAACAGCAACACCCGCACACACACACACACACACCAGCACATCCGCACAGTGTGTGGTACAGGGGGAGAGGCGGGCAACACATGGCGTACATATGTATGTGTGTTGTGTGTTGTGTGATTTTTGATGTTTGCTTAAACTCTTTATTTTCAATTAAAAATTCTCTGGCGGCATAACCATGAGCCATCAACTCGGTAGGATGTCACTTCTATATCCCACGAAAAACGTACATAAAGTGGCATTAGGACATGGTGCCGTCCACCCGCGTACACCCACATTACATGCGTGGATTTGTGCGTGCGTGTGTGTTTGTTTTTTAATGAAATCGCGTCTAGACGACGACGGCAAAGCCATTGACACCACTTAATGGCCACACAACAGTCCCCAAAAATATATACAAAAATAAGTAAAAAGGATTTGTGTGTGTAGCTGTATGCAAGTAGATATGTAAATATGTATGTAAATGAACTAAGCATATGGAAACGGATTGCTAAGAAATTGTAAAATAAACATACATCCATTATAAGGCCGATGGGTATGCCTTTGTTCATTTTCATCTGACCCCTGAACTCCTTTTAAGTATTTGTACCGACACTCAAAAACACAACCAACTTTAAATGTATTAATTGGGTTTCAGTTACAATGCACTTTGATTGCATTAACGTCTCGAAAATATTTGTGTTATATTCAATTTGTAAGAAATGTTTATAGTTTGAGTATTGAAACTAATACACGTGAAGAAAACTGCTTTAAAAACTAAAATGTTTTATTTAATTATATTTGTAAAATGTGATTCTTGAAGCCCTGTTGTTCCACTATAATCTAGAATGGGGCCTTAGATGAAGAAATATTTATAAGAACTTTATTGAATGGCGTATGGGAGAATATGAAGATGACAAACTCGTTGCAATTCGGGGAGGAGAGTTGGGTCCCCGCCACTCGGCGGCTGCCAATTAACTTTAATGCTGTTGACTGCCTCAGACACACGCACACAGACAGACAGACAAAGACACAGAGAAGAGTTTCCTGCCATGTTCTTGCTTCATGTTGCCCAATGAATTTGAAACTATGAAAGTTTTTCCGCCCGCGGGAAAGAGAGAGCGTGGAGCGCGGAGCGCGGAGCGTGGAAAAGTTTTCAGGCAATTTACAAATATTTTATGCAACTATTTATTCAACTCATTATTTGCGCATTTAACGTGGGCGCTTGCCAAATAGCTGCTCGGGCTTTAGGACTGCTGGCATACCATTAGCCATCGCCTAAGTGAGAGAAGGATTCCAGCTAAAAGAGAAAAGAGGCCATTTAGGAATGCAAAATGAGGCGAGGATTTGGCCAAGTCGCACAAAAAAATAATGCAAATGTGAAAAGTCATGGCTGTGCACAGGGAATATGTAATGTTCAGAGCCAAAGCCACAGTCTGCGATGAGGTTGAGGTGAAACCTGATGTACCCGTTTGCAGGGAAACGTTTTGCTGATAAAGTTGTGCGATTCCTTTCGAGTTAATGCTATGGCCAGGGGAGGACTCCCTCCATAAATATGATTAGAAAATTCTTTACCTGCAACTCTTGAAGCTGCATGCCACTAGGAGATCCATCGCTACCATCGGCACGCGAATGATTTGGGGGCACAGCTGCTAAACTAAAACTAAACTAATTATAGCTGCAATTGTCCACAGAGTCCGGGCTTTACATTCTAATCGTATTTATTTTTTAATTGATTTTATAGAGTGTCAGAATCAGATTCAGAATCAGGCTCAGGCTCAGGCTCAGGCTCAATCAATTCGTAGTCTTCCAATTCGTAGACACCATCTCTGATCAACTTCTCCCTCAGCTCGGGCGGAAGGCTGCATGCAATCTGCAAGGGGCGCGAGGTCGCTGGCGTGGTTCCCATTATAATGCTGCGTCCAAATGCCATTATCAGTTCGGTTAAAGCCTTGGCCTTCACATGTATGGCCGCTTCCATGAGCATTAATAAATCTTCAATTGGTGTGTTCAAAAAGTTGGCCTCCATCTCTAGGATCGGAGTCTCCAGCATCTCCCCAGCACTTCTCTTTCAGCATTTCCCTGTACTTCACAAGGGGCAAATGGATGACTTCCGGATATTGGTTATCAATCATAATGTCGCAAATCAAATTACAGTGCAAAAACACGTCCAGGGTAAGTGAAATTGAGTCCAGTTTAAGCCTAGCCGATAGTATTTTTTGGTATTCGATGGCATGGAGGGTACCTAGCCAACAGACAGTAAAAACTCAATAAAATGGAGTCAACTGACCACCGTGCTTGAGGTCATCAAATGGCAAAAAAAAAGGAAACAATTATTATAGATAAATGAGATTATATAGAATTTATTTGAACGCCAGTTGCTTCATGTTGCCAAGACACAGAGCTGTTAACAAAATGTTTTAAGTTGTTTTTCTTTTGGGACCAAGTACTGCTCCACAGGGTCGTGCCGAGGAGCGGCGAAGGCGACGATTTGGACTCGAAACTATCCAATTTTGAATATGGGCGCCTGGGTCGCCGTTTTACAACTTCACCTCGAGCGAAATATGCTCCACCAATCCAAAAGCTCTGCAGAAGTTATGCCCAGACATACGCAAATTCTCAAATATTACTGATAGCCTTTAAATTATATTTTTAAACTACGCGGTGTGCAAAGGGTATTGTCAGATGGTTTTCCATACATATACACATATTTATATGATGTGTTCTCGGAGCTCATTTCGTTGATTGTCCTCCTCCTCCTCTATTGCAAGAGGCGCGAATCCCACTAAGAGTAATCTCCTGCATGCAATTCACACAACAAAACCAAACGGCTTTTCACCTCTGGTTTGCTAGCAAACGTGTTTTTCGATCTGAGTACTAGGCTTTTATGCGAATAATCGCGAACAAGAGTGGTGGCGAACGTGTCTACAGAATCGACCTGTAATGTTATTATTTCTTCTTATGATTATAATTTAAGCAGGGGCTTCTCTGCCAACGATCTGGCACAATTGTTTCCCAATTTGAATCTGAATATTATATCTGGTAACTATTTCTGGTTCCGAAAAATCCGTTTGCTCCCACAGCATGTGCGATGTTTCTTTCCATTGATAAGAGTCAGATCAGCTGCCCAAAAAGCAGGAATATCAGATAGATACACAAACATAATCCGTAATCGATTCTGTTGTGGGACTTAAGCTAGCCCACGAATACAAATTGGAAAGCTTAGCCATCCAACCATTTCCCTGCAATCCCACCAACCCCCTGCTCATGCGGCTTTGTGGATTTCTTCATTGGGTTCGCTTTCGACACGTACGCACTGCGATATTTACAGCATTTTGTGTTCGATTTTTATTGTGTTTTGCTTTCAACTCTCGCAGATACGTCCATACATACACACATGTGGGATACGTGTATGTTAGTGTGTGTTTTTAGTGGTAGAGACAGCTCTTAGGAGCACAAATTGTGGCATTTACTGGACGGCGGGGCACGCATGCACTTTTAATTAAATTGTTTTCGGCTCTTGCATAGTGGAAAATCATTTCTGGAATGGAAATTCAACCGAAAGTCACCTGATTCTTGTTGTAGTCATAACACATAATACGATTATGAAGCAGAACTTCATCCCTCCAGGATTTTTTTTAATGAATCATGACTTTTCCACCACTTTATTCCGCCCACTCATGGTTCAGGGGCAAGCAAAAACGCATTTAAAAAAGAAAGCAAGAAAAACAACATTAATATTTCAGGACTGGGCCGGAGACTTTTCAAATCTCGAACTGCGTAAGCTGTTAAACAAGACTCATCCCAAGGCTGTGATGCTCCGAGGACCTGGACCCTGAGCCCTGGACCCTTGTCTGAAACTATTTCCATCCCGTCAACCCAAATGTTTTGCTTATTTTAATGCCCCTGCTTTTCCTTTCTTTGTGTGTGTGTGTGTGTGTGTGTGTGTGTGTTGTGGGGGAGGGATATGCCTTTGTTTTCTTTTATGGTGCGGATTTTCTTGACTATTGAATTGAAAAGTTTATTTACTTTATGCTGTGTCTCCCCTCCACCGACCCATCCACATTCCTGGGATGTCCTGCTGTCCCATTGGTCCACCTATTGGCCTTCGTTCTTTGTTGGCTTTTAGCACGCACCTTTCTACCTTGACCATGACCAGTCAATGTCCTGTTTCTGTTCGACATTGTGGCACAGATCCCATGTCTATACTTATTTGGAGAGGCTAGTTCTCCCTCTCCCCCCCTCTGTCACTCTGCGGCTCCACGACATTGTAAAATTCTTTTGGCATAAAGTTAATAGCATTTTTGATTACTATCTAAATAGGTTTTTGTCCCATTGACCACAAAAATGTTTTTCTATGCTCTGTTTAGCTGTTGTTGTTGTCGTAGTTACGGATCCATGCATGTCCATGTCCCCCCCCCCCCC
>NW_022995757.1:1499811-1652923 GCF_900245975.1 Drosophila guanche | reverse complement strand
CCCCCCCGCTTATATCCTTGTGTCCAGCAAATGGCCGTAGAGCCTGTATGTCCTAGAGCCAGCAGTACCCTTGGCATAGTCGCAGAGCCCAGTGAGCCGAGCCAAATTGCGATTCATCTTGTTTGCCCGAACGACAACAAAAAAACACCAGAAAAAAACACACAAAAAAAACCGGAGACAAATGAAAAATATTCAAAATGGAGTGAATTTTGAGTGGAGTGCGGAAATACCCTAACATCAGACAGTGGATTTCGAAACCAGTAAAGTATATTCGAGACGAATTGTAACCGAAGATTATAAAATAGAAAATGAATATATTTAGGTCAATGTTATTTTATTTATTTGCTAATCGATTGCTGAATAATACCTTCCCTGGAAGGCTGCAGAGCATTTCCCGAAGAGCATCCAAAAGATCCCAAAAGAGGCAGAGAGCGAGAGAGAGACAGGGAAAAATCAGTGCCTAAGCCTAATTTTCGACTGGACAAAGGTTGAGGTCGAGTGACTGCTGGACAATAGCAGGATTTGGCATTGGGTTTCTTATTCGATATTTTGTAAAAAATACACAAAAATATTTTCTCACATTTTGTTACATTTGCAATTTGTTGGCTTTTTTCGCCCAGGGGGAATTGTTTGCCTTGTGAATTTTCTAAGCGAATGACCGAAGCGTTTTTGGCTGCAGCTACAATCGGAGGAAAGTCTGGGAGTTGCTTGCTGAAATTTGTATATATTTTAAAGTACCTTCAATTGTTGTCGTTGGACTGTTTTGTGTTGAATTGCTTAACAGCCTGGCCCACAACCATCGTCAGGCAACTGGGGGGAAATGGTAGCGATCGTTACGTGGATGTAGGAGGGAGGCACTCGGACAGTTTCTAAAGCCAATGTGTCTTGGGGTTTTCGGTTTTAAATTAAGGCCAATTGAAAGTAACGTCATGCCCCTTAGTCCCTGGTCCCTGGTCTCTGGTCCCCGGTCCCCGGTGCCTGGTTTCGCCCATTTCTCCATGCCCACATCTCGATTCCTCCAATGGACCTGGCACTTAAATGGAAATGATGAAGACCCCTCCAGGCAAAGGTGTGTGCTCGAGTGTGTGTGGCGGAGCAGGAGAAGTGGGAGGAGGCGCACGTTTGTGAAAAAGGCATAAATCTTATGTGTTTAAGTTGGTTTAACATACGAGATCCTAAAGTGTTGATAGCGCCAGACTATAAACTATACGAGGCATGTCTGTGCTGTGCCTGTTCCCTGGGACCGTCTCAAAGTTTTCCCAGCTTTTCCTCCCTCTCCCTCTCTCTCTCCCTCACTCTGTCTCAGCATGTGTGTAAGTGTGTGTGTATGCGTGTGTGCATTTATAACAGACATTTCATTGCCTCACTAACGAAAGGGAAATATTCAATGAAGCATGCAGCAAATAAAGGTGAAAACCTTTTTTCTCTACTCCACAGGCTGGCAGACACAGAGCGGACAGCCTGTCGTGGGTGGTTTCTAGAGTCTCAGATATATATATTGAAGATATTGATATGTTGCTGTATGGTGACCGAGAGAACTCTTGAAACTGCCCTCAATGATACTGGGGCATAACATTTGCAACTCTTTGGCACCAACCCAGCAACATCTTCTGGCCCTCTTCGTTACAGAGTTTCTTGCTTTTGCTCCATCTGCCGCTGCTGCCTCCTTTTCGCACACTCGTTTGCCCAGCCGGCATCTACAATGCGTATTGAGGCATATTATTCACACCCATAATGAATAAAGGAAGTCGAGAGCAGCAACCCAGAGAGAACCGAGCCAGAGAGGAGAGCTCAGAGTACGAGCAGGAGCAGCAGGCAGGTCAGGGATTCAAGCGACGATGACACAATGAAAGCAGTCCCGACACCCACACACACATGGCATGAAGAATCTAGGCTTATGGTCTGGGAGATTTGGTGCCGTTGGGTTTTCGAAAGCTAAAAATGCAGAAGCAGGACCACTCGTCCCACGACCGGGTGTGTCCAGTCCTACTCCCCGTCCCAGTCCCAGTCCCTAGCGGCTCACTCACACAAAATGCGCTCAAGCGTTATTTAAGACACTTTGAAATCCTCTTATATCGAGGCTTATCAGTTGCTCGAAATAAAAATGCGAGACGAGTGAGAGAGCCGAACACACACCACATAACCACAGACCTGAACGAAAGAAAAGGAGTCATACCATACCCCGTACCCCGTTCGAGAGTTGGAATGAGTTCGGTTCGACTGCGCTTCAGATGAGACGAAGGTAAAGACAAAGGTAAGACGAACAATGAAATAAATAAAGGAAAACCGGAAGCAGGCAAAACGGAAGAGTTAATCTATGTGTGTGTGGGTGCACGGCTGTAGCACTTCTCTAGAAGTTGAAGTTGAAAAATAAAGAATGCTTGAAACGCGAATGACAAAGAACACACCCACGCACACACAAGTTCCCTTACAGCTCACACAAGAGGCAGAGGCAAGAGAGGTCACAGAGAAGAGAGGAAGGTCAACAGTTTACACCCACCCACCCATTGAAAGTCTTTGAATGCGTGGTGGTCCCAGGACCAGGGCCAGGACCAGGACCAGGGCCAACCAAATAAATTTCAGCATCTGCCAATGCCCTGAACCTGCACCCTTGCACCCCGCCAATTCTGCCAATATCCCGGCCATTCTTTGCTTCTTTTTGCAGTGCATTGCCAATAAAAAGCTGACCAAAGTCCTAAAAAAAGGAGTGCGAGAAAGGAGAAGGCGGATGGTGGGTGCGGCAAATAGGCGCTGCCGCTTGCTGCAGTTGAAAATAAACTGAGGTAAAGGTTGAAGGAGGATGTGGGGTAGACACTAGGCTATAAATCCAAATTACTTGTGGCCAGCCAAGCGCTGGCTTTGATTTAATAACATTAAAGATACTCCACACTCCATCCAACCCCAAGAGGTGGGGTTTTTTGGGGGATGGATATCTGGCAGCAGAGCAGTCGCTGCTCGGTGACTCCCCAGGCTGCCTCCTCCGCCCTCATACCCAGGGCCATTGTTTCTTTGCCAACTTTCCGACAGATAAATGAACTGTGTGCGTGTCTTACCAACATTGCGTTGAGTTAACTGTGACAATAAAGCCAACACTTAACCCATTTTTGCTTGCTCCGGGAGCACCCCCACACACCATACCACACCACACTCTCCCTGGGATACCCTCTATGGTGCGAGTAGTTGGCAGTTTGTAGAGTTCCTTCAGATAACGGAACTCGATTAAAACTCTGCCAACTCTTCTGAGCTTCGCGTTCACTTTTCATAAGTTTTGGTTTGGCTTTGGTTAGGGTATCCCTCTTTCAGCTAGCTTCATAAAAGTTTCCTCCAGCCACCCCTTCCACTTCGGCCACCCATTCGCTTCTCTTTTTTGGCATTTGTATGCAGACTTGAGTAAATAGACAGACAACAGCCTAAATAAAGCAAACAAAGGCAGAAAATACACATGGAAAACGCTAGAGAGAGGCCCATAAAGCGTTAAGGGGTTCGGGGGGTGGGTGTGTGTGTGTGTGTATGTGGCTGCCAGGATGATGAACGAGCCTTAGATCGGTTGGGTGCAGAATGCCGATGAGTGGAGAGGAGAGGCAAGGAGAGGAGTGCTACATTGTCTCAGTTGTTTCTGTTGCTCTGGAAAATTGGCGCTGAAAATTGATGCCATTGGCCATGTTTTCCGTTTTGCATGCCTTGCCATTTTTCTAGCTCGCTGACTGTCGAGGACATCTCCCTCTACCCTTTCTCCCTTTCTTTTTCGCTTAATAAGAGTGAGTGTGAGAGAGTGTTACTTATGTGAATACTGCCTTTTGGGCATACAGACAATTTAATACAAAAAGCTAATTGCTTGTAGCACTTGACACGTGTGCAAGAGGATAGGAAGAAGCTATACAGAAAACGAAGCTGACAGATAGAACCAACAAATAAATAAGCTCGACGTATGGGAATGTAGACAGTGTGTATAGTGGGGAGATGAACTAAAACGAAAGTTAATCCTGAGACATAGATTTGATAGTCCATAGCTACTGAAGACATGTCTTCAGGGAAGGATATAAGGAATATGAAGAGATGACCAATTTTACAATTAGAACCGTTTTCACGGCCACCTCTTCGACTCTTGTAAGCCGCAAATTCGAACGACACCGAAAACCTCTTTCCACTTTGGGTGGAGCTGGAAGAACACTTTACATGCAGCCCTCGTGCCGCGCGTGCTGTCTGCAAAGTTTTGCATTTTGCAATCTCCCAACCGACATAGCAAATAAATCAAGCTGTCTGCCTGTCTGTCTGTGCGCCAAAACGCACTCAACCATTGAACAGGGAGCAGTGTCAAAATATTCAATGCGTTTTCCATGCCAGCGATTTTACCCAGTCAAAAGTTTAATTGGTTTAATCAAAGAAGAGGGATCACAAATGGGCCAATCGAGGACGAATTCTCAGTCAGTTTGGGTCCAGCCATTCAAGACAGAAGGTCAAGGAGTAATAGCAGCTAAGAGAGGGCCAAAAAACAAAGAAATATGAAATGGAAATGGTGGAAATAATTGGCAAATGAAAAGAGACAAAGGAAATTGGTACTTGTAACAGAAAAGAGAGTACCAGGAGGAAAAGGAGTAAATATTACTCAACGGTACGGCACAATAACCATCCGATGAATAGGTAACAGATGAATGAGGAGGAGGATCAGCCAAAGCTATTCAGTAGATATGACAAAAGATAAATATAATCTGAACATATCGATTAAGATTTACCCCCACTTCCCATAAAGACAAAGATTTGTGGTGATGGTCAAAACATGATGAAAATTAAAAATTCTGAACTCACTTTCCCTTTGCATAAATTCATGCAACTTGCCGTGGCATTCAGCTCAGCCAACAATTACTGTTTGCAGCTCTCTCTCCCTCTCTCTCTTCTCAGTGCTTCTATGGATTTTTTTTGTGTTTGTGTGTGTTCTCGTCATGCAAATCGTTGGGATCTGCTTCGTTGCCCTCATAAGTATGCAATGCTTTTTTGCGTCGCTGCCTTTTTTTTCTGCTGCTGCTGCCACTGCGGCTTCCGTATAAATCATTCGCATTTGAACTTTTGGTCATTTGCACAATTTTCTTTCTACTCTCCAGCCCCCCTAGCCCCTCTTTCTCCTAACCATATCACCATTCCCCTAGCTCCAACATTGCCCTGCCACTACTCTTTTTGCTTACTTTTTTTTGTGGCTAGCCTGCATATTTCGCGCTCTTTTGGCTCAATGGGAATCAAGAGCAGCATAACGGTAACCTGAAGCCTTGAGCGTTGCCGTGTAACGGTAACTAATGTAAAAAGTTCCTAAGCCAAAGAGTGCCCAGAACGAGTGCGAGAGAGAGAGGAGAGGCGGTCGGGCAACGGCAACGGAAACGGCAACGGTGAGTGTCAGGACGGACTCATTAAGAGTTTGTGGCATTTTAATTAAATGCAAATTTAATACGCAAAGAAATTGCCACACACAAAACCTTCAGCGAAAACTGAAAAACTCTCCCATTCTCGGAAAGATTGGAGTGGCAGCGAAAAAAGATTCAAAGCTTTAGATACCCTTTTCCAGGATAGCAATCGTTCCCATTGATATGGGGAGATTTACATAGAAATGTATGGCCTCGAAAGGTCCTTTCTATATATGACTGGGGTCTTCCCTTTCCATTCGTTGTAAGGAGGATCACGGGCTCTCTTCTTTGTTGTCCCTGCTCATATTTCCTGCCGGACTATGCCGGTCAGGGTATCCTGCCAAAGGGGTTGGCTCTCCTGTGAAAGTTGGTTTTGCCAGCGCTTGGTAATGGAGATCACTGCTAACAAAGCTGATTCCAGCTCTCCCTTCGCAGTGGCAACTAATTTTTGTGGAATGCACTTCAGCAAATCACATTATCCATACATCCGTGCATACCAGAGTGCAGCATTCAAATAATTGTGGAAGCAGTCAAAGAGCGATGGCTACTATAAAGAAAATGAGCAAAGTGATTGCCGCAGATAATGAAGGTTCAACAAGCGTATAGCATGAAAGTGAACAACACTGGAAAGATCAACAACAATGAAAAGAAATAAAGCATAGAGATCAAAGATTATATAGTGAGAGATATGCGCATGTGTATGTGTGTATGTAAATATGTTTGCACTTAGTTGAAAGTAGAAAAAAATGATGTAAAGACTTGAACAATCACTTGGAATTGGTCCCAACAATCAATTTAGCATAACAATTACAGTCACATTTGTTTTTTTTATGACGAGCGGTCAAGCTGAAATTGTTGAACGCATACAAAATCAAGTGGCATCTTGGAAACTGCTGCACGTGTACATAGAACAGCACTCGGTCTTGCTAGCGACTCCTTCCAAATTCCATTTTACATTCACTTGCACTTCTTTTTCATTTCATGCCTTGCCAAGTAAATCAAATGAAAAAAAAAACATTCTATGTAAATATGTACATACACGTACATATTTACATATATATACACATATTTTGTGGCACGCGCCGAGAGCTTTTGTTGAATTTTTTTTTTCTTTTAATTATCAATTTGGATTTTCAATACGTGAGCGGCGGCGGACCGTCAGAAAATAAATGAAAATATAATTTCGAGGTTAATTACAATTATTTACACACAATGACATCGATGATTATGATGTCGATTGTTATGGCTTTATTAACAGCAGCATCAGCAGTGCCACGAGCAGGAGCAATATCATACAAAATAAAATAGCAATAATAATAAACATATTAACAAGAATGACACGGCCCCCGGGGCACACTGTGACAGCAAATGGAGACTGAATGAAAGCCACCACCGGGTCTGGTCGGGTCTGGTCGGGTCGGATCGGGTCGCGTCCGTGCACTCTGCACCGCGCCTGAAAGTCAAACCACATCTGCTCCTCTGACAATGGACTCATTACAAAGGGCCAAAGCCACATGCACTCCTCTTTTTACGCACACACATATTGTTTAAGCAAAATCACATTAAATATGCAATCGCATTAAAAGTGAAGTCTGAATAAATATCAAAGGCGACACGACACGACACACACATCTCATTTCAATTCACCAAACAGGTATATCACAATCAGTGGCGTTTAAATCCAATTTTCATGCCACACAATCAATTAGCCACTGCCAAAGACGTGTGGCAAATGCAATTGGATTTCATTTCAGCTGAGAACGAGGACCAAATGAATGCTCTTTTTTATACTTTTAAGGGAAAAGAAAAGATGAAATGATTGGTACCAGTCAAATTAATGTTTCTATATTTTCTATAAATATAGAATATATATATTTCTATATTCTATAAATACATTCTCAACTCTTAAACGTGCAACATTTAACGACACTTCTCACACTCGTTTCCGGGGACATGCAAGTAGTTCAATTGATGGCTATTTGTTGAATAGTTCCGACACCTTTTCAGGACAAACATGGATCTAAGTTTATGGAAAACTAATTTCGCAAAACCACTTCCAATAAATAATCAAGTTGAGCTCAGCTCAGCAGTTGAATGGCAAAAGTTCAGGGGAAAAAGAAGAAGTTCCCTGCGGAGCTCCTTAAAAATGTCTTCGCATCGCTCTGAAGGAGCTGAAGCTGGAGCTGCAGGGGCCACCACCCCTGCCGGAGATTCGCTCAAGTCGATGCAGGCAGCAACCATAATTCAGCAGCGACCCAGGCAGAAGCGAGAGGGAGGAGATAGAGACAGTTCATATCTTGTGGGTCAGTTTTTCTCTGCTCGAAGTCGCTGCGGATGGACTGTGGATGAAGTCGAGAAAAAATGTGTAAGAAAGAGAAGGAGAGGAGAGGAGAGGAGAGTAAAGGAAAGGAGAGAAAGAATGGTTGGCTCTGAGAGCACTGAGACCCACTTTGGGGGCCAGTTTAAAATTTATTCGATTCGAAGAGACGTAATGATAATCGCAATAATCATAATGCAAATATTACATAAAGCAAATTGCCGCAAATATTTCACAAATAAATCACAAGGGTCCAGGGTCCGTTTCAGGATCCTGTTTCTGCTCCTGATTGCCTCTGGTTTTACACATTTTTCATTTTCTGCTTCTATTCCTGCACTTTATTGAACGTCCATGGTTGAATATTGTTATTGTATCGATGCATTGTTGATGCCGATGTCGATGCCGTTGCTGTTACTGTTACTGTTACTGTTGATGTTGCGGCGTGCTCATTGACGCACATTTCCCACAATGGCCATTAATTTGTTTACAATTACATGGATTTCTGCTTTACGTAGTTTTTCTGTATGCTCATTTATTGTTTTTCCCACGTTTTTTGTGTCGATTTCCATTGGCATGTCCATGGCCATTCCCATTCCCACTTTGACTGTGTTTTTGTTTGATGTGCGGTTGTTTGTTAGCTCTGCTCAGCTTTGTGCCAGGGTCAATCAGAATGTAACTTGGACTTGAGATTCTTTGGACTTAGGGCCTCTCCCTATAGCCGAGGCCGAACGTTCCTTCTCCCCGTCACCCTCCCCTGTGTCTTATGTGGCTGTGGTCATCGGGCTCGCTCTTCAATTCATGCAAATCGATGCACATTCAATTGCACACTAATGAAGTGCATGTACAGGCAATACTTAGGGACATGGACCAAGCAATCATTACGGGCATTCCATCAAGCATTCTGCGGCGTCTTCTTTGCCTTGGCTTGCGGTCGTCACCGTACCCAAAAACCGTGAATGGTATGCCCTTTGTAGAGCTCAACGATGAAACACTACCTCGATATCTGTCTTGGCCGAATCTACATTCAAATTTGTCACGCTTTTCACGATCTAGAAAGAAATTGATTTCTAAAGAACTACATACAAAGAAAGACATCCATAACTAAAATGTAGCTGCCATAGTTTCTTTGAAATAAATACAAATATTAAGTATCTGTGAAAGATTTGAAAACTGGGTGGGAAGGATTTGCAAGTTCTTTGAATGGGAACTACAAAGTAACGGAGTGTATATTTAATATATGTTCATGGGAGAGGCTAGCACTTAGACACCGCTTCTTCGAGGTACTCCAGTGCTCTAGTTTAGCTGCTGGCTGCTCCCTGCTGTTCCTTTCCTGCCTGCTCCTGCTCCGTTTCCTTATTTCCTTCTGCTACTATAAACTGCTCCTCTATCCTTTACTGCTGCATTTTCTGTGTGATTTCATTTCTGGGATGGGAAGCGGTGTTATTTATGAACTGTGCGCGCCTGCAAGTATGCAACGATTATAATAATTTTAGCTTATAATGTGTTTTTTCCACGACCCACCCGATCCCGACTCCTTACCGGCCCCACCACCGCCAACGGCATCGTCCTCGCCCTCGTTCTCATCGTCGTCGTCTCGTCTGGCAATTTGCTGATTTATTCGCACTTAGGTGACTTAAAGTATCCTGTCTGGCGAGAGCTCCTGGAGGCACCCACACCCGCACCCGCACCCGCACCCGCACCCGCACCACCTCCAGAGTGCCAGTGGCAGTGTCATACCCAAAGGATATGGGTGTGCGCTTAGCAGCTCGTAACTTTTGTGCTTACCTTGTTGTGTGCAGTGCCCCTTGGATAAAGGATAAGGCATAAAGGAAAGAGATAACTATAACTATATGGATAACCAGGTCAGAGGTCAGGTCGGAGCGAAAGTGGGATGCATTTAAAAATGCATTAGCGTAAATCAATGGATGCGATATGCCCTTATGATTGGCACTAAATCTTCTCCACTGGCCAGCCAGGTCTGGCCTGACCTGGCATGTCCCCGGTGTCAAAGGGGACTCCTCTGTTGATCCTTTGGCTAATGCATTTCTTGGCTCAATTTAAATCAACGGACGGTGTCCTGGCCCCCGTCTCGCCAACCACTCGGTGGGGCTGTCGAGTGCAGCGAAAAACAATTTTGGGCCACAACTTTTTGCCGGCGGTCAAGTGAGAAATTACCGAGCGGTGAGAGGGCCAAAGAAGTGCTGTCTGTCCTGTTGTCCCTGGGGAAACCCATTTAAGCAAAAGTTTAATAATGGCCAAAGCCAAACGATGAGCTGGCATTTTCCGGTTGAGGGATGCAGCTGCAAAAGGGTTGCCTTAACTGCGGCATGAGGATGTGGTGCCTCGGATGGGTCTTGCGGAAAAGTGACTCTGACTCTGAGTCAGAGTCTTCTTCAGTGTGTGGTCGTCCAAGCTGATTTTCACTTCCTTCCGATCGTGGAGTTTCTCAATTCGATTTGATTCAACTTTGTTGCCACCAGCCGACAGTTTCCTCTGCGCCTGTACCTGATTGTTGGCTCTCCCTTTGTTGGCTGAATGAGGGGGCTGGAATGTTGCCTTTAGCCATTTAAGGATGCCATTTTGTTGCTGCTCGCATCAGACGGTAGGCGACAATGCAATAAAGTTGTTAATTTTATTATACAACACGAACAAGCCACACTTACACACAAGGCAGACACTCTCTGGGACACACACACACAGATGAAAGTGTTAATGATGCTTTAAATTTGGTGCTTCAAGTTTTCATAAGCTTAATTGAATTGGGGGAAAAGGCGCTGTAACGGAAGGGAAAGCCAAGACTACGGGCTTGCTGGGAAATTAATTGGAAATGAGCGTGTATAAAATAAAGCGTGTGCTAGTAGCTACAGTGCGTTTCAGTGCGGTAGGTAGCAAGCCGCAACATCACTTGAAAACCGCAGCCCAACACAAAATTGTGTACAACAAAATAATTAAAGCAGCAGGTCGCAGAGGGGGAAAATGTTTTGTAAGACCTAATTCTACGATTATAATTCTTTCGTCAAGTGTTCTTAGAAGGGTGGATAGAAGTGTATATGTGGGACATACACACAAAAAGAAAATTAATTAAGCTTACTGTGAATATTGTGGACATTTAGGACCTTTCACAATTGGAGTTGAAGCGCACGTTCCGTGTATGCAGATCATCCAACCGCTCAGAGAGAGTCGTAACAGCGAGCGGTAACAGGAAGCTGTTAACGGATGGCGGTAACAGACTGTTAGCCTGAGCTGTTAGCAGCGCTTCTTGTCTGTTACAGCAGCTGCCCTGAACACCAAGAAATAACTACTGAACTGCTGATTTATTCAAATGATGTTCAAAACAAAGTTAGAGCGAAAAGAAGAATATATTCGGAGGTTTCTTTTTTTGCAGATTACTTTAGAAATATTGAGGAAAATAAAGCAGTAAGCTGGAAATCTACCTTAAATTCACTTTGTCGGTAAAACCATATACGTATGCGCACATTTCATACACGCCTATTTGATTACAAGCGTATTATCTAACCCATAGGAATATACATACGTATGGAATATGTACACATGTGTACACATATGGCTATATGAGAAACCCCATGGCGTAGGCATACCATGCAGACACGCAGTCCCCGTGAAATGCAATTGAAAAAGTTTTTAATTTATTTCGAATATCGACAGGCTACAGGCTGCAGACAGACAGGGCACACACAGAGACCGATACTGGGCCTGCTCCTAGGAGAGCCTGTGGGCGCATCATTTATTTATCACTCATCCGCCGCGTGGTGCTCACGTTCGTTCGGTGTAAGTTAATAGCCAGCACTCAACATAATATAACAAAAGCAGCAACAACAGAGCAGCGGAAAGAACTGCCAAAGTGTGGGAGTGCCACCCCCACATCCTCCATCTGAATGCCATAAAGAACACGCTGATTATGCATTCAAACAGAGTTTTGGCAACTGAAAAACAAAACCAAACTTAAGTGATTCCAGACACACACATACACATATACTAGGAGAAGCCAAAGAACACAGAGAGAACATAGAAAGCGAGAGGCAGAGAGCGAAAGAAGAGAGAGCCATAAAGCCAATTGAGACATTAAAACTTATGCCTATCTAAGGCAACGGCAAAGCCTGCCCTTTCCACAGTCTCAGGATGATGAGCAGGTGACCCAAAGCCCGAGCCTGTGGCACTGTGACACACACGCATACATGTGCCCAGAGTCAGAGTGAAGGCATCGTCCGGACCATCTATCTATCTGGACACTGGAGATCTTTTGGGGAATTGGTTAGATTGGGAAGGCGGAGGGAGCTCCCTCTGATTCGTGGCTTGGAGTGTCCCAGCCAGTTGGCCATAATTTATGAACACAGCACGGCGAGCACACCTTTACGCAGGCATTTCCATATATATAGAAATACATAAGTGGTAGCACACACCCTAACCCACACATGCACGCATGTATGCTGCACACCGAAACACGTAGCATGACAACAATAATTCAAATATTCATTTATACGCACGACAATTCCGACATGAATCATATTTTTGCCTCAACGCCTCCAGGCAAGCAGCAGCCGCAGCCAAATATCCAAAGGGTCTGCAGGAATGCGCAGCCATGAAGGCTTCAGTGGCCCCACACGTGCAAGCAAAACGTCGGGATCACCTTTTTAAAACAAACAGCTTCCAGCGAGGCATAGAGAGAGGTGACATACATCAGGAAAAAATCTGATAGGAGAGAATCTCTGGAATAGAAACAGAGCCTTGATTTGGGGAAAGAACTGAACGAAATTTCTAGAGCTTAAATAGTTTTGGGGTCACCAATATAATCATGTGAAATTAAATTACGGTGCCGAATAAAACAGATTGAAACTGACCGTAGAAGATGAACGGAATGAATAGTCCCTCACTAAAAAGAAAAACCTGATGCAGAGGCAGGCTTTACAGAGAATTTTTCCACACATAAAACTGAGCTCAATCTTCCATAAATCAACTCAAAATCAAAGCAAAATATCTGCACATTCTTAAGCTAAGAAAAAAAGGTTCAGCCCAAGTACAGTCTCGAATAAATTAACCTTCGGTTCCAAGTTTCGGGATGCGAGAAACAAGAAAGATGTGCCCACGGCAAGCCACACAAATTCGCAGCTGTAGTTGTTGCCCCACCTTCGTGGGGGGCTGACGTGTCATCCGTGCCAAGTTCTGTTCTATTAACAATTTTCTGCGACTTTGGGCCAAAAGTTGACACCTGAAGTAGCATCCTACCGTCGCTTTCCAGGACCTTTTTCATCGCATTCACTCCATGTACATACGTTTGGAGGTGGTTGATTTTTTGTATATATTTTTGTTGTAGCATGCAGCGAGCGTGCAATTGCTTGGGTCAGGTCATGCCAAGGCAAATTGCTAAAAGTTTGTCCTTCGTCTGGGGGTGTTCTGGTCCTATTCCTGGTCCTGGGACCGCACAAATGAGCGCAATTTATGTAGCATACTTATTTGCGCGCAGCTTCTATTTGGCTTTCTATTCGTGTTCGTGCCTGTGTGGGTGAGCATAAATTTTCCAAAGTCCTGACTGGAACTTGGGCTGGCCCTTGGGCGTGTCCAGAGGGTGAGCAGCACCAAAATATGCTGTCGAAATACTAGTATTTGCCCATCACGCCAGCAGGGGCAGGGGCACTGTCAACATTCAGCCAATACAGACTCACAAGTCGCACTCGGTACTGTTCCGTGTAGCATTACTCATTCAGTGCATAGCCAAAGTCGGGAATCCAGTCTGAAGATTCTTTTAGTTACACACCTCATGGTGCCCCATTCCGCATGCCCCATGGCCCGTGCCTCTTCCCCTGATAATTGTTGGGCCCCTTTTGGCTCCTCTCTAGGTGGCAGTTAATAAAAACCCCAAAGCAGCTGCCATCCTGCCATCAATTTCCTGCCTCGCTTCCCCCCCACACACATTCACCGTGACGCGCCGTGATGCGTTGTAATGCCAACTATTACCAGGATATTCCCCATATATGTATGTATGTTTATGTGTGTGTGTGTGTGTGTGTGTTCGCCCCATCTCCATGCGTGTCATGTTGGCTGTTCACTCGTTCCCCGTACTTGCTCTCCTGGTTCGTGCCTTGTTGTGCCATTGTATGACGCTCTCTACGTGCTGCAAACTGTCAATTGCGTATTTGTCAATAGACCGGGGTCCTGCTCCCTCTCCCTCTCCCTCTCCCCTCCAGTTCGACTCGCCACTCCGACTGGAGGATAACAAGCAACCAAGTCGGAGCAGTCGGATCTCAGTGTGACACCCGCTTTGTTTTCCATGAGTGGGAGCTCTCTGTGTATCTGTGAGAGTGCTTGGGGATGAGCCTCATCTGTGCGGCAGTGGCCCCTCGCCAGACAACGCCTCGGAAGCCTTCACACGGAACAACAGCTGCAAATATGACAGGCTTTTGAGAGACTGTTAGGTGTAAGTGGGACGGTGGTGGGGACGGGGCTAAAATCGGGAAAGTGGAAAAGCGGAAGCCACAGTTTTTTTTCTGAAGCGCGAACCTAGACAGACGTCTGTCTCGTGTCGGTGTGTGTGTGGGGGTCTGGGACTTCAACCAGCTCAAAAAAGTCGGTTTTTCATTCAGTTATGCAGAAGATTAATTTGACGTTGGTTGGCCTTAAAGTTTAATTGATTTGAAGATGTTAGTTGGCATTTTATTCCACCAAAACTCTCTGGAGCTTTTTGCTGCTGTAACTAAATATCATTCCAGACATCAAACGATAAACTGTGGGCTGGTTAGATGATATTTTTGAAATGTCCATTTGAATTTTGTTGGCTGTCGCTGTGTCTGCCGCTGCGGCTCTCCCTCTGCTGGAAAAGCGGAAATGGTAACTGCAGACGGAAAGAAAGCATATTGTTGCAGAATACCCACAGCCACAGTCGCAGCTCCCCCGACTCCCTCCATTCGCCTCCTTCTTCCGCTGGTTTCTTTTTCGTTTCAGTCCGCTCCCTGCTCGTTGATTCCCTTTGACATTTGTCTCTTTTGTCTCTGACATGGCCAGCAAACACAACTTCAGAGAAGAGCAATCTTACGCTCGCTTTGCCACAGCTCTATCGCTGTCTGCCGCATTGGGCTGTGCCCCCTACTATGTACATATATGTGTGGCATGAATAAATGGCGCATGTTATTGTGGCCCTAAGTGTTTGTGTCAATTTCAAGCGAAATGAATAATACGTCTGTGTGTGTATGCTTGTGTTGGCTTTGTCTTTTTTCCGCTTCCACTCATTGGACAAGAAGAAGTGTGGCCAGAGTCTCGGCTTATTCAATTCATTCAGTGTGGCTGTATGGCCACAATGGATCCGGCTCGAGTCTGCTCGTCGAAATCTCATTTAATTAATTGGCATTTTGACATTTTCTTGTTGAAATTGTTCGTTTATTCTCGTGTATTCGCTGCTTCGCTGTGTGGCTTGGCTCCCAACTCTCTGTCGCTCTTCATGATTAATTGCCCGCCTCCTTGGTCTGACCTTCGTTCGATACCTTATCGGCCAAAGCCCAGACTTGGGCTCCTCGGGCTCGCTCCTCCACTTCCACTTGTGATTCTTGCGGCTATGCACTCGAGTTGGCTTCTTGGATGGTTTCCCAACTCCTACCATCGTCCTGCATCTGCTTCAGTGTTTGATTTAGCTTTTGTGAAACTTAAGCATGCTTTTCATTACGTTCCATTTGCTGTGAAAATATTTATCTAATTCATTGATTGGCAGACACGACCATCCCTTTCGTCTGAAGAATGTCTTTTAATTTTCACACACAGTCTCTTAGGAGACCACGAACGACCCACCGACAGAGCGACCGACCCACTAGCCGACCAACCACCATATTGACGTTCTTTGTTGCTCCACACACACATTGACATCCCCATACAGGGCAGTGGATGTTGCAGTGGATGTCGTGAAGCAGATTTATAGCATTCAATATGTTTTCAATACTTCCGCGAAAAACGTCAACGCCGGACAGACGGGCAGACGGACAGACGGACAGACGGAGAGACGGTCAAGAGAGCTAAATAACCGCTGCTGCAAAAGCACACTGAAAGAATTTGCCAGCAGGAGCTGCGCTAATGAAACGGCTGGCAGCTGGTAAGCGATTTGGTGCAGTGTATCCTGCTGGCTGCCTAATATATTTCTAAGGGCCTCGCCTCGAACACTCGTATTGCAACGCATCCTTCATGAAATGTTGCCAACGGCAACAAGACAGAGGGCCGCCAGTGGAGTGGCAAAGGCATGGCATCGCATGGCATCGCATCCACGATAGCAGCCGGATGTGTGGATGAGCTTCGGCGGAAGCGACTTCGACACATGTAAGCACACAATGTGTGCTTGTGTGTGGGTGAATGTGTGTGGCTGAGTGTGTGTGTCCTGGCAATGGGCAACGCAGTGAAGGCTCCATCGGATTCACTCCTCGATGCACATGAATGCATTTTTCCACAAAATTTAACTTTTATGGTGAAGGGGAGAGGAACAGGAAAAGGAACAGGAGACACGGCCACGACGATGCCTTTTGTCCTAGTCCTCTCATCGGGCCTCCTGGGCAACCTTTTCACATCTCTCTTTGCTGTTTCGGTTTTGTTGCACACAAGAACCTCCTCTGCCGTCGGAGGGTTCTCCGTCAGGTGCTCCACGACACTCCCCCTTCCCAAAAACGCATCCTTGTCAACGCGATTATATTGCAATTGCTGGTTGATTGGATTTTCCAGAGGTTTCCCTTTCATTTGCTTATGAATTCCGAGAATCGGGGGAATTTAAAAAGCTCCCAAAAAAGAAAATAGGAGACGAAACGAGACGAGTTCCGGTTAGGGTCCTGCAAACGATGTGTTAACAAGCATGAAATCTAAATCAAACCACAAACACGCAGCCCATGCCCACACCACACAGTCGTAGACATGGCCAGCCATAGCCATATTCTCCTCTGTCCTGTGCCCTCTGTCTCGTCCTGCCTGCAGAATTGTAAATGGTGAATGGAGAATGCTGTATCGTGTATGGGCTGGGTTAGTGGGGGCGTAGGATGAGGCTGAGACGGAGATCCCCTCTGGTCATGCCATTGCAAAATGCTACAATTCATGATTGAAATTTAAATTGAATCTGTAATCTGAAACAAAATCTAATCGAATTATAGCAGCAACAACAACAACACAACCACACCAGTGGCTGGGCAGGGCAGCAGAAGCAAAAGTAACGTCTAGGGATGTGCTTGTCTGTACTTGGGTCTTCGTCTGTCTGTGGGTTCTGTGTTCTGTATTCTGTGTTCTGGGTTCTGGGTTCCGGGTCCGAGAACACATTTGCCAATTGGGATGCGAAGGCAGAAATCAGCAAAAGTTAAATCAATGCAAAAAGCAAATGGCAATCAAGTAGAGACAGGGTAAACCTAATACTCGGAGACCGCATGTGCGACAAGTGGATGCCCTCTGCTTTTAATTTGAGAATACAAATTAGAAAGCTGCATAGACAAATTAAGATCACTTCAAAATACCTGAAAATGTACATTTTTTGGAGCTGTTGCCGATGCATAAGAAATGCCATGAGGCTTAGTAAATCATTAATGAATATGCACGAAATATATGAAAGCATTAATGAATTGTCTCAACAAATCTGGTCTCTAATTGTTGGCCTTTCAAATTTGTTGAACAATTGTAAAACTTTTGTATTTTAGATGGTAAAACTGTCCTTTACAATTGAATGTGATAACAATGAAACTTTGTAATGTAAATATTATTTCGAAGACTTCCAATAATTACTTACATTTTCTTACAATACTGCACATAATACTCTTCGGGTCTGTGGCCATTCATACCGACAAGAAGAATACAAAAAAAACCCATAGTCACAGCTAACAAACTCTTTTTTCATTTCAATGAGAATCGTGGTTCGAAAAGCAGCAGAAAGGATGGGCGGGTAAATTCTTATGGACTGCGTAGCAGCAAGGAGCAATGGCAGTGCGAAAAGGTTGCCCGAGCCTGTGCCCTATGCCTCTGTGTGGCACATCATATCTCTGCCCCCACGAAAATGGCAACAGCATCAATGCCATCCACCAGAATCAGGCACCAGATAGCAGCCTCCCATTCCGGGCAGTGTCTGAGTGTCTGTGAGCGTCGAGTGCGTGTCTATGGGTCTGTCTGTGCGAGAGTGTGTGTGTGAGGCAAGCCATATTTAAGTCAATTTACATGCAACAATCAATATTTTTTGTGCAAATAGTCGACCCAGGCCCGAACCTCTGGCTCTAGCATCTAACCAGAAGCTCAAACAAACCTCCAAAAATATGCCCACACAATTTTCAATCTCAGCATCATCATGGCGTGGCTCAGGATGGTATATATGAAAGGGCAGTAGGAGTACACATGCAGTACAGTACACACAGCCCAAAAACTTAACTAATAACTCCTCGGTGTAGGGGTACGGGTACGGGTATTGAGATGGGGCTACTCGGCTACTGGGCATCCTCGTTCTCGTGGAGGTTGTACACTTCAGGGAGAGTAGGGTATGGTTATTTAGATCAAATGTTTGTCAAGCTTATCCATTATCGATTACCCATAGCCTTTGCTTCGATCCAAAGGGGTCCGGCAATCAAATGGATATTGCATCTAGCTGAACAGGCTGCAGAGTATCCACAGCTTTGTGGCCCGAAGCTGGGATTTCTTTGCTGTTGCCCTGCCAACTCACAGGTTGCACTCCCAGCGATGATGGCTGGCACATAAATGTATGGCCCATGAGCCACTCTAATTGGTAGCAATATCCTTGGATATAGCCCTCGTCCAGGCAGTCAATTGTTTTCCCTTAGATCTCTGCTTGCTTGCAAAATGTGATTTATCTGTTGGGGAAATTTATTTTTGCACAAAGAATAAACGAGGAGGCCGAGAAGACTAAACGAAATGGCAGCACTACTCGTACCAGGCAAAGCTAGTGCCATTGCCAATGCCACACAACCAAAGCAGCCAACCAAAAGGACGAAAAACCAGCAAAACAGCAAACCAACAAACCGGCAAACCGGCAACATAGAAGAAAATGAAAACGTTGTACAATGTTTGTCGTGGAGCAAAAGTAACACTGACCCAAATACAATTGGGGGCCCCCAATCTCTGAAGCTCTCTGAAGGAAAGTGAAGGGACTACAAGTCCCAGTCACAAGTTCAACAAAACAGGCAATCTTGTTGCCTGCCTGCCCCCGCATGGGGCATTTAATGGACACTCGCTCCCCATGGAGTCTCGCATCCTCACTATCCACACTATCCACTCCGCCGCCCTGTCGCTCTCTACTCGATACATGCCTCTAGTATATGAGGCATTGTAAAATCCGCTTAAATTGTAGCATTTAACGTCGCCTGGGGGCAGCGGGGCAACTGGCCATGGCCCTGGACTCAGGTCGGTATTGTTGGCACTTCAATATGGCTTGCCCCGCATTACCTTGCCCCCTCTCTTGCAACGTCTTGCAATGTTCGCAGGTCCTGTGTAAGCCGCTTACAACAGCAGCAGCGGGTTTTGACCTTAACAAAGAAAATGAATTCCTTGATATGGAAATACCTTTAAGATTTTTGGAGTTTTTGCAGAATGAAAGCTAGGAGATCGCAGCTGCTCCTGCCACTCTTCTAGTGCCTCGTATACCCCGTGTCCCAGCCAATAGCAGGGTGTGTGGACCAATTGCTGACCACTTCCAATGGACGCCCGGAGCGCATCGACCCGGCCACAGAGATGCCAATTGGCTCGAGTATTTTTGGGCTGTCCCCTCAAGGAGAGTGTGAAAGGGAGTCACAGCAAAGGGGGTGAACGGGCATGTTCAGACAGAGGGCGAATGGCTGTTAAAATCGCATTGCCATGAATCTTTCGCTGCGGCTCTTTTGTGTTTGTCTGCGTGTGGCCAAGGACCTTCTTCGAAGGCAATCGCCCGACGGCAGCCGAAAACCAAGCAATAAATCGTTGCCTTTTCCCCCTACGAAACTCTTTTTGGTTCATGCAACCAGCGGTTGCAAGGTAGTTGGCGGTTCGCAAAAGTGTGGGTGGAGCCATTGACACTGTTGACAGTTTTATTGCCGCCGAACGTCACTGCCGGTGCCCACCTGGCCCCCACACACACGGTATGTAGAGAGAGAGAGAGAGAGGGAGAGACTCTTCTCGTAAATTGCAACGCTCTGGCAGCGATCAACATGCAAATATATATTGCAGCAGTTGCACCAATTGCTGGGTTTGCACTTTTGTGCTCCGCCAGGATGAATGGCGGCACAGGCAGAGAAAGGTGCCCCCACTGGGTCTTACACATCATGATTAACGCGTCCCTAAGAGGGCACGGGCAGCCTACAAGGCCCTGCCCGCCACAAAACAAAGCTACAGCCCCGTAAGCGAATTGTGTCTTAGAGGTAAGAGCGAACACCACACAATCTTTGCACTCGGCAATGAGTGCCAGCCGCATTGTCGATCGGATCCCATATGGCGGATGAACACTTCCTAGAGGCTAAAAAGGAATCGAAGTTGGCGTAAAATAACACGGAAATCACATTAAATATCACCTTTCATAAATACTCGATTTAGGTTACAATGCTGAGAGTTGGCGGAGGCACTGCCACTGGGTACAAAATCAGCCGCTTAATCAGAGCCTCTTCATTACTTCCATAACCAATTTTTCGGTTATTATTTAACATCTTTGAGTAATTTAAGCACATTAGGGATTGGGAGAATGGCGCGTATAAATACCAAAACTCGCAGCATCTGGGGTTGCCGGATCGTTCGTAGAGGAACTGGATTTGCTATGCGCTTGGAGCGCACTTTTATCGGTATTGTAATTGTTTATATCTAATTATACTCTAGATATTGTATATTATAATGCAAAGTATCTTGGGTGTTTGAGTGGAGTGGCAACAACTCATCAAAATAAAATTATAAAATTACATTCGATGTATCGATTGGATATCGATATATCTATACGGCTGTCAAGAGATCGGTCGGCACTTCCGCATTCTTCTTCTTCTCGAAACTTCCGAAAAGCGTGTGGAAATTAAGTTTATTAGTGAAATATTCACTTCAATTACAATATATGTAAGTGATCGATACAATGGGCCTTGTCTCTGTGGCTTTTCCGTTTCTCTGTTGAAAAAAATCCTAGGATGTGCAGCAGGAATGGAAATTGAATTTATTTTATTTATTTTTTGCCGCATTTCGGGGCCCTTTTTTGTTTTAATTGTCGGTGCTTGTGGCTCTTGCCAGCATGTGTGTGTGACGGAGAGAGGGAGAGAGAATGGGTGAAAAGCAACAATTGAGTTGCCAAAATGGGTAAAGAAGGAGCCGAGGAAAGAGGAAGCGCGAATGCAGTTAGAGCAGTGCGCAAGCGTCCCCGCACCCCTTCCCCAGAATTTGATTACTTCTTGAGTGGGTAAGAGGCAGATGCAGATGGAGATGGCCAATTGTTCGCTGTGTGGAGGGCACACTCCATCGGGCTATGTACATATGTATGTATATGCATATGTATATGTATGTATACCTCGAGTCATTTGGGCTTGTGTTTGACCGTTTTAATGACAAATGACAAATAGAACTCGCATTATATAGATGTGTATTTTTCTATATTCATATTAATTTAGATTGCAACCGAATCAAAATATCTTGCAAATTCCTAAAAATGAAGAGCGCTGGTCTCAGAGATATTTTTTTGGGAATGCCCGATTACCAGATTAGCGTGGATGATATTGATATTGATATAGATTTGGATGAGATGGAAGATATGGATGATATGGATGAGTACGAAGAATATCTGGTGCCCGAACACGTGCCCGCTGAGGCCAACGAACCACCGGCTGATGCACCGATTGAGCCATCGGACCCGATGCTGATTCTACCAGAGGATGTCGAATATGATTTTGAAATCAATTTAAATGATTCGAGCTCTATGATTGCGCTGTTTGGGGTCAAGTGCACTGATAATATAAACGAAGGATGCACCAAATCAAACTGCGATCATTCGTTGGAGAGCGTGGAATCTGTGAAATCTCAATTGATGGTAATGCAACCCAGGGCAGTGTTACAAGTCTACCACCAGATGTTTTATCATGGAATTCTGGCCCAGAAATACCATCAGTTGTTTTTCGACGTGTTTCATCTACGCGGATTTATGAACACCACTGATCGCAATGAGACTGTCATTGGAGACTACTGGTAGAAAGGTAAGAAATGCCAAAAAGTTTACCTGAATGCCCTGCAATTACTAATTCCAATGGAATTTACAGCGAAATTGGCCTAAGGATGGTTCCACCCCACATATCCCCTACCATTCGGATTCGGGCGCGGGATATACGAAGCATATAACCTCTATACAAAAAACTGAACGCATTTTCTTAATTCCCTGCAAAGATCACACAAAAACAACGAACGCGCCCTCGTGACATAAATATCCTATTCAATTCTTATAGTTAGCTGGAAAATAAAAATAATAATAATAAAAACGTTGGTGGAGGGCCGCCGATTCAATGTGCGCTTTGAGCGCACTATATTCGATATATTTTTTTTGT
The DNA here is from genome assembly GCF_900245975.1 of Drosophila guanche. NCBI lineage: Eukaryota > Metazoa > Arthropoda > Insecta > Diptera > Drosophilidae > Drosophila > Drosophila guanche. Next base: position 1,630,715 of record NW_022995757.1, on the reverse strand, counting down.
TTGTAATTTAATCGCTACAGCGAAATTGGTTGGTCGCAGACGATGAGTCCGCATTGACCAGGTACTTTATTTTCGCTTTTGCTCGGTGTTCGAGGGGAGTGGCAACAAATCATCAAAATACAATTCTAAAATTACATTAATCGTTGAATTTGCCATTCGATGTATCGATAGGATATACACACATGTGTGTATGCATGTATGTGTGCATATGTTGTACATACGATAGTCAGCAGATGGTGTGGCAGTTCCGCATTCTCCTTCTGCTCGAAACTTCCGCAATAAATTGCATTTGCTAGTAAAGTAATTCCGAAAAATTATATATATGTTCTTGAACAATTGAAATATTCTAGTGCGCAGGTTGCGAGCCTTTTTTGTTGTTGTTATTTTCGTTGCACGTGGCTCTTGCCAGTGTGCGTTTGTGTGTGTATGTGTGATACCGAGAAGGAGAGAGAGAGAGGAGTGAAACGAGGAAAAGTAACGGTAAAACAAGTACAGAAATCACTCGTTTCAAGTGCGTGCGGGAGAATGCACAAACTAAACATGAGAAACAAAGAAAAGCAAAAGGAAGAAGCAGTGCGAAACGGTGACCTCATCGTTTGCAGTTAGAGCGAAAGCGCAAGCGTAGCGTTTTTCTACAGTGCAAGAGAGTAACAGAGCGAGAGAGAACGAGATTGCACCGCGAGGGTTACCCGGAGTTCCATGATGCTATGCTGCGAGTTTTGTATTTTTATTTGCCAATTGAAATTGAAAGAATACCTCAATAACTAACATATATTCCTCAGATAAACTTCTACTTGTGAAGTCAATGGTCCGAGTTGCTGCACATTTCGGTCCAAAGCTACTTACATATGTGACGCCCACGCTGTTGTGTTTGTATTTTTCCATCATTGATTCGCATTCGATTCAATAAGCCAATAAAGTTCGAACAGTTACTGGCAATTTTGTTATTAAGGGATTTTCTTATACATACATATATGTATATGTACATCGTACATATTTGGAATTTGGTATTTGGAAATACTTATTAGTGTACTAATTTTGAACGGAAATTTGGATAGTCCGTTTCACGTACATCTGGCACCTGTAACTTGCTGTAAGCATAAACCGCAAACTGGAGGTCTCCAGTTGAGAGCAGTCCCAACACTATTTCAAGTTAATTTTCAGTACTAGGGGAATGTCCTGTCCTGAACGTCAGTCCATCCGAGATGCTATGGTTCATTAAGTCTCTGCCTCTGCCGCTCTCCTGCCTGCCTCCACACTGGGTCCACCACTTTTGCAATTCCGAAATGTCCGACTGATGGAAGCCTTAAATTTGTGCATTTTTTGGGCATGCCTCTAGCCCGCTCCTCCTACATTGGCAGTTATGGTGCGGTTGCCTTGGCTCCACTCAAACTCCACTCCGCAGGAAAACTGCATTTTCAGCTTCTATTCTGCTGCTACGTCCTAATTTCCGTTTTCCCTGCTTTTCGGTTTTTCGGGTCGGCATCTCTGTGCGGCCGCCGTTAGTATTTGTCGGTGAGGGGTAAGTGCGTGGGCCGGGCCGGGCCGGGCCGGGCCGTCTTTTAGCTTGTGTTTGCCAGTCACGTTGTTGCACTTAATTGTCCAAAGTTGTCAGCGCGCAGAAGCCACTCTTGGCCATCTCTTGCTAATTGCTGGCAGTGCCTAAATTACGTAATCTCATCTCCAACTCTGCATCTCTTCCTTTGCGGTAAGATCAAATGTCAGAAATTGAAGCTCTCCTTGAACATAAATATTCGTCTCGTTCCCTTCATTTTGCGTATTTTATGCCATTACAAATAGATTAGGATATTATACAGGTTTATAGAAACTTTTAGAGTGAAAGCCAAACCTTAAAACTGCCCCAGAAACTATGTACATTTCTCCATCCGAATTATTTCCCATATATGCCAGCAGAAACGAGTCACTGAATCTTCAGTGGGATACAATTCCTGGCACAAAATGCTAGAGTTTCCCTATTTTGTTGTATTTTATATACATTTCTGCGTTCATGTTATTTTCAAGTTTTTTGGGGAAATAAATTATGTTCTTGTTGTGTTTTATCAGGCGGAACACGAGACAATTGCTTGCCGCTGCTGCTCCTACGAATGACGAAAAAAAGTTTACTTTGCCGTCGGTTCAAAATTGTTTCTTTCTTTTTGTTTTGGTATTTTTATATATATTTATTTTTTGTTGGTCCCTCAAATGGAATACAATTTTTTCGCTGCTGCATTCAATGACGGGCTGCTACACATGTCAAACTTTCTTTCATATCATTGAATCAGGCAAAGTTACGTAAAACTTTTCCTCGCCTACAGAGCCCCCCTCAGAGCTTCCTTCATGCAACAACATTCAAAACGCCAGGTCCTGTGCGAGTGTGCGAGTGTGCGTGTGTGTGAAGTGGTGCGACTGCAGATGGAAATCTCAAAACATTCGAAACAAATTTACAGAAAGAGAACGAGGCGAGGAGTTTCCAAAGCAGCGAGGAATGGAGAGGGGTGCGGAAAAAAGAATCAGAAAACCTGAAACTGATAAAGGTAATCATATTGTTTTTTATTGCTTTCCCGTAAACTCTTTGGCCCAGCCAATTTCATGGCGAAATCTGAATCAAATTGATTTTTGAAAATGAAAACAGATTGATAGCCATGGCCCCTCTAGCTTACACGTTAAACATGTGGTCATGAGAGTCGCATGGAGACCGATCTGCCAGCACTCTCAGATTATCGTAACAGTCCTACGAGCGGAACAATCGGCTAATCTGGGGTGTTAATAGCGCCGTTTCTCTGACGTTTAAAGACGTTTATTTAAGCATCCGCTAAATGAATGTGCCCAGTGGAATATTCTTATTTACATTTGGCTATAAAGAAATACCTTCAAATGTTGCTGAATAAGGGTAAAAAATATGCAGCTTCTTTGCAGTATCGGTGTGACATAAACTTGTCCAGCAGCGGCAGCTCTTCCGCAACAACTGGTTGACAACAGCTGACAGGAACCCTAAGCCAGGCTTAGGACTGCTTTCTTCCACTCTCTCTCACTCGCGTGTATTTCTTTTGACTTTCCCCCTTTCGGCGACACTGGCCTGTCATTCTTATTGTTTATGAGTCGAAAGAAATTTCATTTTATTTGTGTAACTTTAGACGCGTGAAATAAGAAGGAAAGACCGAACGAACGAAGCTAACTTTTTCGGAGAGGAGAGACAAGAAGCCGAGGGAAAAATGTAACATAAACTGATTTGTCCAGGACAGGCGACGCGGAGATAGTGACAGGGAGAGAGGGACGGAGAGGGGAAGAGCAAGAGCGAAAGGGTCCACCAAACTAGCGGTGAAAAATGTTTACAGCTGGCGACTCGCACATAACATGACAAAGAACAAGCCCCCTCGCCCACAGCACACCACCCAAAAAAAAAAAATACAAAAAAAGAATAGAAAAATGAAATAATAATAATGGCGAAACAAAGAGCAACAGAGAGGGCCATATATGCACATACAAATGTACCATGTATAAAGGGGAATGAGAATGAGAGCGAGAGCGAGAGCGAGAAAGTGAAATAGAAAGGGTGGGAAAGGGATAGCGGTGGAGGGCTTAAGGATTGGGCTGAGGGGACCCCGTCTAAGCCCACTCCTTGTGTGTTTGCTTAGTTGATGTCCTTAGGAGAAATTACATTCAGTTTGTCTGTCCCGTCTGTCCCTTGGCGCTCCCTTGTCGCTCCCCGGGTGTCGTGGTTGTCTCTCTGTTTGCCTTCCTAAGCTCTTGAAGAACTACAACCCGACAGGCAGACAGAGAGACAGCCAGCCCCAAAAGCGGAACAACAAAAGTGCAGCCTGGAAAATTGTCCTTGTTAGAAGGAGCACCCTCTCTAAAACCCAACCCCAATCCCCAGGACTCGCGTATGCACAGAGGAGCAACAAAAAACAACACAACAAAAGCTACAACAAAATCTAGAAAATGAGCGCCATGAAAAAAGATATACTACACAATGAACATGGCGAAAAAGTAGCTACAATTCCTGGCTGTTGTCGTTGACGTTGCCGTTGTTCTGGCGGGGTCAAAACAATTGCAGCTAACAAAGCCAACGGAATTTGAGAGAGAAAGCGAGAAAGTCAAAGCCATTGTTGAGCCGCGTATAACCCAAAGAGAGGCAGGATACCAAAAGGGTATATGTATCAGCCATCAGCCATCAGCCATCAGGGAACAAGTCAGATGTCAATCTTTGTCAGGACTGCAAATAAAATGAGTATTTTATTTGTTTTCTGCTAATTGTTTTAATGCTATTTTGTGCGATTTGGGTATCACGTATTCTATCATTTTTTTAATATTTTATCTAGTGCCTTGAGTCTTGTGACTTCCGCTTACAAAGACAGAGAGGCAGCGACATGTGCACCCACTTAGGGGCAACTTCCTCTTCAATCTATCCAGCTCTCCTATCCATGGCCCCAGACAGCATCTAACTTTCATCTCATTGTTATTGAAAGTTTAAAGCGTCGTTGTCTCTGCCATGCGGGTATCCAGCAATGAGAGTCCTTCCTGCCCGACTGACCGACTGCCCGACTGCCCGACGGCCCGACTTCCCTTCCTCCCATTCCTGCCTGCCTTCGTTGGCTTTCCATCAGCCCATTGACCATTGACCACTTATCCAGCCTCATGCAGGCGGTGTCTCTTTTGTTGTGCGAAAACCTATTGGCTTTCCTGGCTCTGATCGCAAATTGTATTTGCACGGCCACATCACTTGTTCCATTGTGTGTCCCAGTACCCCAGCCATTTAGAGGGTCCTCCAGCAGCCGGCGCAATGTCAATTAGCAGGGAAACGGGACGCCGCAGCTAGACTGCGCGCCCCAAAGACCTGTTTTTAGCCTAAGCCGCATCTATGAAAAGCTTTGAGAAGTTTATTATGGAGTTGCAGGCATACGCCTACCACTTTCAGGTTGCTATTTTCCATTTCTATAAGCTAAATAAAAGGTTAAGCTGAACAGAGAACTTCTTCCATAAAGAACCAAACCGTTTTCAAGCCTGCCATTGGGGCCTGCCCTGCCCCAACATGTGAAATGAAACTTTCATTTACCTCTAAGCATTTTCTGTATTCATCTGGTGTGCAATTATTCACGAGTAGTTTTGTTTTGTATCTCGGCAACTGGCCGATTACTTTTCATTTGATTTGTATTCAATTTTTATTTTTGTGTGAATCACACACAACAAAGCCGAAGCCAAAGCCAAAGCCAAAGCCAAAATCCACTCATTGCTGGCAACATTTTGATGATTGGACACCCCGAAAACAAAACGGCAAAGAGCTTTTGCACTTTTTGGTCATTTTAATGTCGTCTCATTGCTCCACAGAGTCGCCGTCGCCGTCGCCGTCGCGTGGCTGCCGCTGCTCCTCATCGTCATTATTGTCATGGGCCATTGGCAGCGTTTTGTCTGGCTGTTGGACTTTTGCTCCGTTCCGTTTCGTTTCGTTTCAGTTTCAGTTTCGGCCTCTCATTCCCCCTGATTTTGCTTATGCGAATTTAATTTACCGAAAGTGAGAAATGGACACGGAACCGGGGCCCCATTCGGCAGTCGTCGTCGCATCCTTCACGCGACTGTCATTAGCGATAGAGATACGTTAATTGTGTGTATCTGTAGATAGATACATATGTTTGTACATCCAAAGAAATATATATACATATATATACTTCATACCCATTCAGATCTACTGTCTGTTTGCTTAATGGCAACTGATTACTGCCAAATGTCCATTGTCCACAATTGCAAGACCCGAAAACATAATTTGTTTTCAAATATAATACGAGTATCTGTTATTTTTTCTGTCTATTGTCTGTTTGTGGGTAAATGCGAGTGCGTGCTCTCGTGATTGCTCGATTTGGGTTGGGTTACGTAAGGCCATTTGCGGTGTCGATGTTTATGTTTGTCTCCCATAATCAGCAGAGAGAAAGCATAGCGAATAAAAGAGTCGGCTGAAGATTCGACGATAATTGGGCAAGGCTGCAAAGCCACCTCCCCATTACAGAATCGAACAGTAGATTATTTAATACAGGTAGAACTTTTTTGCAAAATAAATTTGCTTGCCTCTGTATCCTGTATATCGATCGAACATCAATCATCAAACCATATGCTGAACCAACTCTACTCGGTATCCTTTTTTGTTGGCCAAAAGTCATACAAAATGAATGAAATCAATTTTCCAGCATCAAAATGTGAGCCCTCCAGTCCACACCTTTGCCTTATCGTCTTTCCTTCGGGGCCATTTCACAAAGCACTTGGGCCAACTGGATATTTTCTGCATCAGAGCCGTGTCCAAATATGGCCCTTATTGCCTTCCCCTTGCCCCGTGCACCCACATTTATCTCACTATTCCATTTCCCCTGCCCTCGTCGGGGGCAACGAAGCTTGGCTTCAATCCGTTTGACATTTTCCACAAATTTTGGGCATTTTTTCTGGTTGTTTCCAGCTACCAGCCGACAACTCGTTTCACTCGCTCACCTGTAGCCGTGCCCCACTGGATGCTATCCTACCATAGTTCATTGTTGTTTCTTTTTCTGTGTTCCCTGGTGCTGGTGCACCAGAGAGATTGAGAGACAGAGAGGGAGAGCTACATTCCGATGCTAATTCTAATTAAGCGCATCTGATGAAGTAAACGTGTCCCGAGTTTTTACTTCATAAAGAAAACAACCAAACAAATTCCCAAACACACAACGAAACGAAACAAGACGAATGTAAGGGAGAGTAAAGGAAAATAAAAGGAATGAATCAACGGGGAGAGGATTGAGAGGATTGAGAGGAGTGGGGATGAAGCAAAACCCTCCCAGAGCTGAGCACAGATAAAATTTCAACGCGCTCTCATTAAAAACTTTTGGAAAGGCTATAAAAAAAGCCCGTCCACACGATTGGACACACCAAGATACCCATTGATCGGTTTATATACATATCCAGAGGCACTGCTCCATCATTGATCCATGGGATGTGAACGTCAATCCATGCGGGCACTTGTATTTATTTATAATTTATAATAATGACACTACCACATAGAGGTTAACATCCAGCTTATGGATTCTGATGGCAGCCACGATTTGAATATACCCAAAGTAATCTTCGAGTACCGAGTAAAACACACACACTTTAAGGATCTTTGGGGAACAGGGGGGCATGCCCAGAAAATGAATAAATAAAATAAAAATCTGCAAGAGAGATAGACGCCGGGCGGAGGAAAATTCATTGTCATTGTCAAAATAAATTTTTCTTTTGAAATCCATTAAAGGTTTCATTCCAAGCGAAATTGTTAGAAAAAGTGCAAAGCCAAAAACAGGAGGCGGGCAAGCCTCCCACAAACTCAAACTCAAAACCAAAACAGAAACCTAACCGAACAGAACCGAATGGAGAATGGCCATAACGGGGAGGAGGGTAGGGGACGAGCGGAGCCATCCACAGACGAAGAACAAGAAGGGAACACAACAAAAATTGAAATTATTACAAAACTTTTGTGATTATCTCGGTTGCCTTCGCCGGACCCGTGGAGGACCCTGCCCATTCGACGATTCTTTTGACAACGCTGAAAAGAAAAAGTTAAATTTGTTTCGCCCAATAACTGTCAATGCGGAAAGCGTTTGGGCGTGGCCATTCGCTCGATTTCCCGGACAATTGTTGCGCCAACAGCGGCAGCAGCCGAGATCGAAGGCGGAATAAGGACTCACGCTGAAATACAACCGAGAAGCCGGAACGAAAAATACCCTCAAAAATACCAAGGATCCTTGCAAGGAATAAATGCTACAGAAATCACTTACCCACATTACCCAAATCGTTTTCAAGACTAGATCAATTAATGAACAAGGTTGGCAAAGAGACGTGGCATTAATCAGTTTTGTTTATGGAAACGCAACCAACATTTTTGCAGTGCGTCACAAGCTGAAGCCGCATGTCGTAATACCCTCTGGCATGTGGCTATGCGGAGAAAGCATCAGCCTCAGTCCATGGCCTTGCCGCCGCCTGTCAGTCGCGGAGCAGCAGCCGGACCTCCACACCCCACGACACACCGCCACCCGATAAAGCAAGCCACTTAATATAGAGATTTATGCTAATCAAGCAAAAAGTATTTGCCGAGAGGGGTCTTCGTCATTCGGCAGCGTCTCAGAGTAGACCAAGTCCAAGAGATGCTCAAATGGAATGGAATGGAACGGAATGGACTCGCTTCGAGTGGTGTGTGTGTGTGTGTGTGTGTGGTCTTTCCTCGCTCGTCATACTAAATGAAAGTGAAAATTCTTATGTAATATGCTAATATTTTCTTGGCCCGCCTTCTGCTGCTTCTTCTGTGTGGATTACGAGAGATTTTTTTATAAGTTTAGATACATGGAAAGGGACTGAAGAAAGCCAAACAAGTGTTGTTTTTAATACCCTTTTTTGCATAGAGTACTACAGCAGTATGGCAGCCGTTTGCTCCACGGATATAGATTCTCAGACGCTTTCAATTAATAAACATATTGGGATCATTTTTTTAAGCATTTATTTGTGTATTCCAAGGCAGCACATTGTCCGTTTCTGTGCTGCTTTCTTCTTCGATTTGTGTGGTTTACAATTGCAATATACATACATTTATCTGGTGTCGAATTCTGTGTAGTGTAGCGTGGTGTCACCTCTGCATCTCATTTTGTGTGTTTGCTGCTTCTCCCCATGACATTTTCTTTGGCACTAAGCTTCTGTGTGTTTTTTTTCTTCAGTGTTGCAGTGTAGATGCCGCCGCCAGTTGCCGCATGTTCTTTTATGCTGAATTGATATACTACGACTATTGGTAACTGAATATACAAATTTGGTCTTTACGTCTCTTGATCGTCATCCAGCGGCTGATGAGTACCACGCCAGCCTCACCCACATTTACGGCCAGGGCATGCATTTCGTCGTCCAAGTCCACAATGATATTCTCCAGACATTCCATATTCATCACCGGCTGCTTGTTTATGGCCCTCTCCAGTTCCATATTCAGAACCTGGATTATCTTGTCGAGGTCCTCGACAAACTCTAAGACCCACTGGAGCGGTATATTATCGCTCCCTTTGGCGCTAGTGGTCTCCGGCTTTTCTAGCATTTTCCAGTTCTAAAACGAAACCCAAAATTTGTTTGAAAGTTTAGTGCAAAAATTGGCGAAAACTTGTGTACTATTAACTTAGAAAAGAGCTTCTGCTGCTTTAGGATCTGCTTAGCACTAAATTTGAGGACTGCTTATCACCGTATAACACAAATTTCATGGCAACTCTTGAATGGAAAGAAAGTTTGACAGAGCAGAGTATCCAAAGGTTGCTTGTTTCTTATTCTTTTTGAATTAGTTTTGGCATTCATTGCTGTTGCGTGTCTTTCGCTCTAAATTTATGCACGAACTTTGGCTTAAACCAACCAATTGACATTTCAATGTGGCTGTGAATTAGCGGTGGAAGCCATCGACATGTGGAGACAACGATATTTCGGCTGGCATTTTCCATATTCATGTTTGATATATTTTATTCTATGTATTTAATAGAGAGTTTTATACAAAGCTCGCATGCGTAAGCGAGGCATCTTCTGCCACTCTCTTCAGCGTTTAACCCGATTATTTATCCATCAATATATTTATAGAAATACAAAAAAAATATCAAGCTTGCATAGATGTTAACTTTGATGTTTCTTCCACCTCTCCACCTCTGAATGGAAAGTTGTATGCTCGCAATATATTTATTTGCTATTTTTGTGCTGTTGGTATTTAAATAATTTATTAATGCACATAATTTTGGGATTAGATAATGCGAGAAGCTATGTGGTTGTGTGTGCATTCGAGCATCGCTGGTATCTGCGTATTAAAAATCAATTATTCTGTGGAGAAAACATTGTTTATGCTAATCGCATGTCAGCCAGCGCGATAGAGAGCGAGAGCCAATTGATAAATGAGCCACGAAAAGCAGGTGGCAGGTTTTAATATAAGACCAGAGCCAATGCAGCCTTACTTTAGGGATGTCTGAGTGGAAGTTCTGATAATGCTTTTTAATTAATGCTCTGTAACTGTCTCTGGTGCCTTTTAATTATTTTTAGTACGCGAAAAAACTGTGACATTTGAAGCCAATAAAGGTCCCATTGCTCTTTACATGTCATACATTTGCATACAATGCATTGTGTGATGCAGTTTCAGTTGACTTTTTGACCACTGAAGGGTGCCATTCGCAATGGTATTTACAGGTAACAGGACCCATCTTAATGGGATTATGTGTAGAGGAAAGGGAAATAAATACAGGGCGATGCTGTTTCCATTGGTCCGAATCAGTCAGCAACAATCGGTTTGGTATTTTAAAATAATTTACTTAATTATATTTAGCGTCGAATGGAATTAAAAGCCATGCCATGGATTGCTTTTAAATACATGTAAAATAGTTTGTTGTGTAACTACATAAAGCATCTGTGGTGGGGGCTTCAGTAGGGATTATTGCAGCAGCAGTTCTTGATGAGGGCATGCTCGTAGCAGGATTTGGCATACAGCAGGGAGCAGTCGTAGTAGGAGCACTGCGGCGGTCTCAACTGTGGGGCAGATGCTGCAGGAAAAAGGGTTGAAAAATACGAATTGGGTTTTAAATGCATTAAGTGTGGTGGCAAATTGAATGAAATTAATAAATGCATCAAGCGTGGCTGGGGAAAACCCCATACATAAATAATGTCGCAGCAGACGAGAGTGCTCGGACTGGGTGTGACGCGTTCCCTGATTAATTACCTGGAAAATCGCAGCAGCAAGAGTCATGCACCATCTTGTGGGAGCAATAGCTGTACACCGAAGAGTCGCAGAGCGGACAGCTCCCGCCGCCACCTCCAGGCTGTTGTGGTGGTCCCCAGGGAGGAATTGGTCCGGGTCCAGGTGCAGGTCCGATACCCGGACCAAAGCCATTCCCAAAGCCATTCTGGCCACCAAATTGACGTGCTAAATTATAGAAAAAGTGTCCAAGAAATGTTGTAGATCTTTCGAGTTGTCAGCACTCACCTGCCGTGTCCTGCTTGGCCACAACCATGCCCATCAGCAGGGCCAAAAGCATTGCCACTAGCACAGGGCCCACACAGCGTATGCCGAACATATTTCTTATGATCCTTCGTTTGCTCTTCGCTCTTTCGTGTTTGGTGTTTGGTGTTTGGTGTTTGGTGTTGCTGCTGCTGGGGCTGCCGTGCCGCGACTGCAGTCGATGAAACTTTTATACAGCCACGATCGATTGGTCCGTCCGGTTCGGCTTTCGCTTTCAATTTTTGTGACAAATTCATAAATAATTTGATGTGCTGTGATGTGATGTGATGTGATGGGCCCTTGAGGCAGCACGACAACAAAGCGACTCACTGACTGACTGACAGACAGACAGAAATCTCAGTTGCTCTCAAAGGTGTTTCTGTCGCTCCCAAAAAAGATCTTGGCGAACGAAAGTTACGGGGGCCCCGTGCCCCAAAAATGAAGTGAGGCTGAAGTTTATTTATTGTTCGGTATTCGGTTCGATTGGTTTGACAAGTTGATTGGCAAAACTCAGCCGAAAACTCCCACGCCTTCACACAACAAAAAATGTTTAGATATCTTTCTCGTGGTATTTTTTGTGTGCCTGTGACACATTTCTCGATTGGCAGTTGGCAGTTGGCTGGAGATTGAAGAGCTCTTCTTGCCGCTTGCCGCTTGCCTCTTGCCACCTGCAGCTGCAGCAACCTTTTCAACTTTTACTTTTTCCACTCCATCTTCTTCTGTTAATTGCTTCATCCGTCCCTCTCGCTCTCTTTCTATCCATCTTGCAGTCCCACCGTCAGATATATTTTTCCCAGACTCGCGGAAGCAGTCGACGGGCCGAGCCGCGGCGCTTCGCTTATGTAAAATTAATAAGACATAAAATAAATTTCGAATTATGCGCATAAAACAAACATCATCAGAAACCGATTTTTGGTCATCTTCTTTGGTGTTTTCTTCTCTTTCTTCGCATCGCTTCTCGCCCCTTCTCGTCTCGTTAATCGTTTAAAGCGAAACGCGAAACGCAAAGTAAAAGTGTTTCATTTTGATTGCTCTCCCGCTGTCTCCGGGCCATGCCTCAGGGCATTTGGCTTTTGGCTTTTGGCTTCGCTGCCATGCGATGCGATCTTGATATTCATTTGGAAATTGAAATTCGAGTCGCTAATTGATCTTTTAAACCGGGTGCCCAGCCCTGTCCCTGTCCCTGTCCCTGTCCCTAACCGGGTTGAGCTTTTCTCATTATGCTAATAGATTGAATCGATGTTAAAAGTGCCCCATAGAGCGGTTCCCCAATGCGAGTGCACAAATCACTTGGGTTTTCGGGCTCTTTGTGCGATTCTATCGGATCTTCAGCTGCTTTCACTTGCTCCGATTATCACCAGTTGATAATGTACTAAATAATTCATTCAAAATCTATGTATGTATATTCAAAGTGAATATCGATTATCGGCATAATATATTTCGATTGTTGTTGCATGAACTTTGGGTTCTTAGAGTAGAAGGTCCAGTTCTGGACTTCGCATATTCTTCACAATTTCTTTCTCAATTTCGCCAAACACTCTTAATTCTCATTGGATACAGTTTGCTTTCCTTGCAATGCACCTCAAGTTGCCTGCTTTTGCCTGGTGCAAGTTGCTCGAAAGTTGATGGACCGCTCGCTCGTTGGCCCTTTTTCCCAGTCTTGTCGTTTATCTGGCTCGTTGAAAGCCAAAACCCAAAAATGGCTCCCAAATGCAATTTCATTTAATTAACTCTTCCCTGACAGTCTGCAGGGTGGACTGTGGACTGTGGACTACGGAGTGCGGCTTCTGGACAGTTGATTGAGCTGCTGCTGCGCTGCTGCTGCTGCTGCCGGGTTGGGGACCCTCTGGGAAGAGGCCTGGGGCTTGAATTTGAATGCAGCGAGAAACGATGACAACGTTGTCGACGACAACGACGAGGAAAGCGACCATAAAGTGCATCAAGAAGGCAGGGCCTTGGAAAACAAATATGAAATGTTCATTATCATTTTCATTTCCCTCTAAGAAACGACAAGAAAAGTAAAGAGTGGTGAAGAGTGGAGAATGGAGCGGGGGGGAGACCATGTGGAGTAGGCAAAAATGTGTATGTGTGTGTGTGTGTGTGTCTGTGTGTGTGTGTTTGTGTATCTGTCAGTACGTGTATCCCGTTATGTGCTCGTCGGTTCGGTTGTTTCTGTGTGTTGATTATCTTGTAAATTTGTTGCACGTTTTTGATGCAAATCCGCTTGTCATGTACAAGTGATGTCATCACCTGCTACAAGTGCAGATACAGATACAGATGTCAAACTAGATACTTGTAGAAGATACTCAGGTACAGCAGATACTCACAGTTTCGAAAGAAGCGACAAAAAGTTAATCTGTAAGCCAGGCAGGTGGCTGTCGGAAGGTGGTTTGGTTGGGCAGGGCAGGGCAGGTTTTGTTTTGCATTTGTATCTGCGTATCCGCATTTGTATCTGTAAGTCACAAGTGCTCTTGTGTCACAATTTGTAAGTGCAGCCTCAATGGCCAACAGAGAACAATGCGTCGATCGCGGTACGTGCACACACACACACACACACACATACATACATACGTGTACATACGTGTATCTGTGAGATACATCTGTGATGTAACCGACGACGCGGCATTACTTTTACCACGCTTCTTCTTCTTCTCTCTCTCTCTCTCTCTCTCTCTCTCTCTGTCTCTGTTTTATTTATTGGTTTTCGTTTCACTGGAATTTATCTCCCTCTTCTTCGGAGCTCTCTCTTTCTTCAAGGGGCCCCTGAATATATTTTTTTGTTGTATTTCGAGCAAAGTCTTTGGGTAAACAGGTCACTCTTCTCCCGCCGTTTGTTGCCGCTGCTGCTGCCGCTGCTGCTGCTGCTGCTGCTGCCTCCGTTTCTGGTAATCGGCCACTTTCCAGCCAGCGACGAGTGACCTCAATTAAACACATGCCACGCCCAGCCACGCCACACCACACCACACCGCATCACACCTGTACCCCCTGCTGCCGTACTGTCAGCCACCTTCATTCTGTTCGCGCATTGTTGGATGACCACAAAAATTGATGCCGCAACAGAAATACATTTTCGGGCACAGTTACAGCTAGTGAAAAGGGTAATAAAGGATGGGTGGATGGGGAGAGTCCCCCCCAACCATTGCCACAACGGGGGAGGGGGAATACATGACAAAGGAAAGGAGGTGTTTGCGACAAGGCATATGCAAAATTAAACCCATAAATAATGCCAGCAAGAAGCCCGACCGACCAATGCCATGCCACAAATATATGTACATATGTACATATATCTATGTATGTATACATATTCAATATGGATTAATTTCTGTATACCCTTTTTGGGACTAGGTAATTCGATTCATTCCTTAACTACAGCATCGTTTGTTTTAGCTCTGACGATTTTGTATTTGAGCTTCAATGCTCGTTGGATCAAGATTTTTAAACTATATTTTGAACTTGTAAAAATAGTAGTATTTATTGGCCAGCTGCTGCCTTCTCTCCCTGCTCGTTGGAAATCCTTTTTCCAACACTTTTCATTCCTTTTGAGAGACCTGTTTAAGCCTTCGGCTTCCTGCTATGTTTTCAATTATATTTTTCATATTTTTTTCCACTTACTTGATGTTTAGGCATGGAAGGTGTTCCTTTCTCCAATCGAGACCCTTTTTGTCTTTGCCTTTTGGCGCTTCGAATAACTGCATTTCACCTGTAAACTGGACCATTATTGCATATTCCATATGTATTTTTGTATATTTTACATATTACTTTTTAATTTGCATTTTTCGATATCAGTTTAGATATTTTTTTTTTTTTGGCAATTTGCTAAAACTCATTTATAACAAAAATGCTGTCTAACAAGTGCTAACTGCACAGGGCACACAGTGGATGGGCTTTGTTGATCCAGTTTTGTAGATGGTGTTGCTATTATTATTGCCATTTTTATTGCTTTGCGAGTAGTTGTAGCTAGTTTTGTTTTTGTTGTTCCACAAAACCAATATTTGGGCTCTCAGTAGGAGAATATCTCCTTCTCCTTCTCCTTCATGTTTTCGTTTTCATTTTCATTTTCGTTGTCCCTGTCGTTGTTTCGTTTGTGTTTTATGTTGATGTTGATGTTTGTGGAATATTTACACAAGTTATTTGCAGACAGCATGTAAATATGGAAATATTTAAATAAAATAATAGGATCACAAAAGCACCAGCCAGAATACATATGCATATGTACATAAATATGTACTCGAATGAAATTATATTTTTGAAAAATATATTTATGTATGTATGTATGTATTACTGGAATGTGTACATATGTATATGTACAATTGAATACCTCAAATGCAGCCAATAAATTCCAATCGAATTCGATGCTGCAGCAGTCAGTGAAAAGCTTAGTTATAATTGAATCTGCGGTGGTCGTCTAATTGCCATCTGCCATCTCTCAGATACCTGATGCGGGTGCCACCCGTCTGTCTTTTTAGTGTTGAAAGTAACTTTTGGCAGAGTTCTTTTGGTTGAAAGTCCATAGTTTTCCATTGCAATTTCAAGTGGAGGCTGGCAGAAGCTTTGGGTAGCTTTAAAGATGTTCTATTTTAAAGAAATATATTATAAAAATACGTCTATTCCGATCAAGGATACAATACTATAGTAATACTATCCTCCTCCTGCATGGGAGTGAAAATAAAAAGATTTAATCTGAAATGCGAAAGAGCTTTTGGGGCTAATGTCCAATGGCAGCTTGCCTCTTGTTTGTTTGCCAGGAATAAGATACAGACAGATACAGTGACAGAGTGGAAGTAGGAGTGGCAGTCTACACACGCATACAGACATTTAATACCAGTAGTTTTTAAGCCATAAAAGGATGGGTACTGGTGGTGGGACGCCAGCGCCATTGCCATTGCCATTACCATTGCCATGTGCCATGTGCCATGTGGCAGCGCAGCGCTGTGAAAAATATGCAAATAAGCTTTATTATTTGACAGTTTCTATAAAATGCAAAAGCCACAAAAGGCAGCAACAATGCCAGCCCGCAATGACGACGACGACGACTTCATCAACATCAATGAAAAGTTTCCACCGCCCTCCCCCTTCCAAGCGCACGTCTGGGAAAGGCGTTTTGGGGGTAGCCATAAGCAGGGCTCCGTATTCTGTGTTTTGCATTCCTCAAGCTTCAATCTTTCCCCAGCCGGCAGGCAGCAGCCAGCAACCTCCAGAGCGCACCCACATCGCTCTGGCTTATATGACAAAACTGAAATGCAATAAACAAGTTGACAACTCTGACAATTTGGACAAGAAAAACATGTTAAATGCTCAGAATTATGACAAGCGACGAGGAGTCGAAGCTCACCAGTCACAGACAGAGCAGCAGCAGGGACACAGAGATGCAGAGATACCGATCCCATAGTCGTAGCCATAGCCATAGCCATAGCCATAGTCTTAGCTGGAGAGAGAGAGAATGGAGAACAAAAACAAATGGCATAAAGAATAAGTAATAAGCATGCAAATGCGTCTAGGAGAGGGAGGGCGAGCAACTCTCCAGATACAGATACAAAGATACAGCAACTGCCATGGATACGAGAATACTTTTTCGGCTTAATTACTTAGAGTGTGGAGAGCTGAGTGTGCAGTGCGCGGCAGTCACCCACTGACTGACTGGGGACTGCTGCCAGTGGCTGCTCGTATCTATTCATCTAAGTATCTGCGTATCTGTTAAGGGCCACCGGCCAAACTATAAAGGGAGCCCAGAGATACACACATACATATACTCGTAGTCCAATACTCCTGTATTCTCGTATTCGTATTCGTATTCGCACTTGTACATGCCTGACAACAGCTTGAACAACTTGGCCAAGTGGCAAGTTGTTCTGGAGGCTAATGAAAAGACAGTTTTTGACCCGAGACCTTAGAACTTTGTTTCAAGAGGATTCGAGGAAAATGTTGGCTAAAAGATATGCCTTGTCTCTTGTTTGTGGGTGTGTTGTCTGATTAGGTGGAAAATATTCCATCTGGGAAACATTTAGAATACTTTTGGCAACACCTAGAAGCCATCGAAGCCCTTTAAAGGTCTTCCTGAAGGCTTGAAATTTCATTCATTGTTTGGCGCGCACCTATGACATTTACTTTACAACTTTTTGGCCTCATTCGCTGGCTTCCGGCTGCCATTTCCTCAACCCACACACATGCTGATTGCACACATGCCACACAACAGTCAGATATTTACAAGATACTTATTACAAACAGGAGTGAGAGATACATTCATCTGCAAATATTATATAGTCAAAGATACCCACTCAGGTACTTATGCCTTGACAAGAGTCAAAGATGCAAGTGTACATCTAGTGACATTTTGTACGTCCCCGATAAGAGCAGCAAAAATTTTCTTTTATTTTTAGGGTTTATTCATTTGAAACTTGGCATAAATTGATTTGCCCCACTTGGGGATGGGCAAAGAGTAGATGCTACTGGTATCTGGTCTCTGGTATCTGGTATCTGAAAAAATGGTTACACACTGCGATTAAATAATTGTATTTGAGTTGTTTCGCTGATTTGTTTGCTCGGTGTTGGCGCTGTTCGCTGTTCGCTGTGCCTGTTGTTCATTACAAAGTCAACACACACACAATGGACAACAATTGACCAACGGGCAGTTATACGATCCCCGAAAACATTTTGTCATTTTTTCAGTCGTTTCGTTGGGATGGGGGCACCGGGCTGCTGTTTTAATTGTTTGTCTTTATTGTAGCGCTAATAAAATTATGCAAAACTCTCTGTCGCATCGATGGGCGGGGCCCACAATCAGAGCAGGAGGCAGACAGGCAGCTCCAACAATCGATTACATAAATCACACACACATACAGAGTAGGGGCAGGGGCTGATGTGGGGTTAGTTCAAGTTGGTCTAGGGTGGACCAGCACTTAGTGCAGGTCAGGGACTGACTGGCAGCACGAGTTGCGGCCAAGCAGATCGCTTGTCGACTTGTGAAATGTTTCTGTAAGGGGAACAAACTCAAAACTGTTTCCCCATCGAAATCATGGGTAATCACTGATTACCCAAAACACTTTTTCTTTTTTCGTCAGGGAATGGGGAAATGAGGGAAATGAGGAAAACGTCTAACAAGACAAGACCCTAACAAGATGAATCTACTTCATTTGTCTACCAATCCAATCCCGGACATCATCAGATCTTCGATGTTTGTACTCGTTTATGCAACTTTTATTTTTGGTTGTNATGCGATCACGCCCAAGTGTTAAGTGGCCCATTGTGGATAATTGCATCATGATTGTGTGGCAGCCTCAGGGCAAGCCCTGAAGAAACACACAAACACACCAAAAAAACACCCAACAGCATTTTGTGCACTTGTTGTGCATTTGGCATTCGCCTTTCGATTTGTTTTGCTTTGCTTTTGGATTTCAGCTGTCTTTTGTCATCAGGTGTTGTTGTTGTTGTTGTTGCAACCATTTGCAGTATTTGCATTTCAATTATGCATTGTGGCAATGGACGTGGCAGCAACAGCAGAAACCACTACTAAGACCCAAGACCAAGTCTAAACAGACGACAACAGGTAGACAAATAATGCAAGATGAAGGGAGACGAAGACGAAGACGGAGAAGGAGACGTGAAAGCGTCGCTGAAGTGTGCTGGAAGGAGAAGGAGAAGGAGAAGGAGGAAGATGAAGATGCAGCACAGTCAATATCATGGCAGTGTCGCCATGGCAGTGGCGAAACGAATTGCAATCGCCACAACGACCATCGGATGCGCTTGGCAGTGCAAAAATCACCATTAAATTAAATAAATTGAAACTGTGGACAGTCGTGGACAGTTTCGATGATTTAATTGATCAAAAATCTAACTGCATTGAGACCCTGTATAATGATCTAATACCCTTATTAGATGCTAGTTTTCCATCTTCTAATGACTTTAATTACCCATGATACATGCCACACAAAGTCCCAAATGTATCATTTCGATCTGAAAATGTTTGTGCGCAGAGGGCATTTTGGCCAAGCGGCGAAAGGTGCGGAAGTGCCTTGGGAGATGCAGAAAGATGAGAAAATATTTGCATACGCAAAAATGTGGGCAAAGAAAGTGGTGACAGAAGCAGCGACGTAGATGGCAGTGCCTGTCCAGAGCTGATCCAAATATACCAAACCATATCTCGCCTCTCCCACTTTGGTGTCTCTGTCTGTGTCTGTGGGGCTTTTTGTGTAAATAAATAAGCAGAAATATAGTTGAGTACTTGTGTAATTATGGCAAATGTTATTTGATTTTGGCACCCCATCCTCCCAAACACCAGGCCCAAAACCCGAGAGACCCGAGACCCAAGACCCGACCCCAGACCGTAAAGACCACAGTTGCGTGTGCTCCAAAATGATAGTGGAGGAGAGTGGTGCGGACTGCCAGATACTCGTATATTTGCACATTTTGAGAGCGAGCATTGCTGCTGCTGCTGCTGCTGTTTGCACTTTCGCCCAAAAACAAAAACGAGAGAAGAAAACCTAAGGAAAATAGTAATAAAAGGCAAATAAAATTCGCATGTGGCTCCTTTTCTGCAGCAGCAGCGGGACGCTAGGCTCTGGCTCTCTGCTCTGATTTCTGTCCGTTCGCCTTTCTGTCTGTCTATTGGTTAGCTACATATGCATTTACATATGCTGTGGAGTTTTTGGGCCTTACTGCGTCACAGCAACTGAGAGTATTCCGGAAAACAAACAAGCTTATGACATATCAAACACAAAGCATACGGATGCCCCTGTGGGATGCGTGGATCTGCGAGCTTCATTTGCTCCTATAGCCTGCTGCTGTGGCTGCTGAAATGTTACCATGACAGCGACTAGAAGGGCATCCATGCAGTCAGGCAGCCACGCATCCAGGCATTATGGAGGTTGAGCCCCCGAGCTAAGAGGACACAATGCAAAAACAGAAACAGAATGTTGCACATTCGCGCTGGGCTGCCACCAGCCTTCTGGGCAGGTTTATTGTTTCCCCTTATCCCTCGCAGCCCCAGAGAATATTCTATCAAGCAAAATGTTGAACCAACGGCAAAATGCAAGCTGCAGAGGATCCCAGAGAATACCTGTGCAAAATTAGCCCCCAAGCCTCGATGCTCAAAGCAAGTCGTTTCCAATGCTAAATTTTGCGGGCAAAATAGGACTGTATGCACATGGAACAGAGTTGCAACATATCGTCTTCCCTTTTGCAACGAAAGAGGATTCGCTGGAATAATCATGGGGCAAAGTGGAGGGCTGCACCATCCAGGCTGCATGGAATATTCGCACTAATTTGGCACAAAAACGGAAGGCTTCTTTGATGATTTGAGTCCCTTTTGCTGGCATATGTATGTACCCTTGCAGTGCAAATATTTATTGAAAAGCTCTTTGACATCAACACAAGCTGCAATTTTAGCCTATGAGCTATGAGCTATGAGCAATGCAGAGACTGGCAGTTTTGCAGCATTTAATGAAGTATTAGAAGATGGCATTATAGGGATCGTACAATTAGCAGAACTTCTCCTGTGAAACAGTGCTTGGGGCAAGAAGAAAAGCAAAGAATGAGGTACTGAAGTACTGAGATTGTAAGGAGCCATCCCGTCCCTTGTTGCTCTCTGTCGATGCATCTGTCCCTCTCTCTCTCTCTGTCTACCCACGCAGCTTGCTGCAGCTCTCTCTTGAACATCATCGCTCGCTCGCTCTCTCTAACAGTAAAGAAAACGCAGCTGTGAGACAGATAGTGGGCAAGACGGTGCGTGCATGGCGAGGGTATGAGCAGTGGTGAATAACAAACGGTAAAGTGCAAAGAAGACAACGAAAGGGAACACTGAAATGCACTGCAAGAAATTTCGTGGCGAATACAAACTCTAAAATATCATTTTAGTTAGAACTTTATTCAATAAGAATACTTAAATACTTTCTAAAGCATTTCAAAAATGATCATAGCTTCTACATAGATAGATTCTTGTATACTGGTCCCTCAGATTGCAATTTGAATTTTTGGTTATTTAAAATCATGCCTTCATGGCCTTCAAAGATTCGCCGTACTACATAGAAATTTTGTTTTAATTTTGATTGGCATCCATCCATCGATTTGTTGGGCACTCAGCAGCAGTCAGCAGAGCTGTCCTGCAGCACCACATGAGATCAAGAAGGGGCATGCCGGCATTGATGGCTGGTTTGGCTTTTGAACTGCTGCTGTTGTTGTTGTTGTTGTTTTTTCTGTTGTGTTGCACTGTCAATCATAGTCAATCGATTGCCGTGGGGCATGGTGTGCATGAAGTGGAGGGCAATCCAACTAACCGAACCGGTAAAACAATAGACCCATAAGCATCGAGCGCAATTAAACACAATTAGACAATGGATTCGGGTAGAGTGAGTGTCCAGAGGTATCCAGTTTCTATCCACCTATCCACTATCCACTGGCGGTGGAGCTTTGTATCTGATTGTTTGGGCCATCCACTCCCTTCACCCTCTGGCTACCACCTTCTCCCATCCTGTTGATGCATCTACATCCCTGGGCATTCATTGCTCGTATCGATGGCTGCTACATTGAAATCTGTTTGTTGCTTTTCAGTTTTAGTTCAATTTCAGTTGTAGTTCAATTGATGGCTTGGGCCGGGGAAGGGCGCCTCGAGGCGTTGGCTTGACCAGTGAAAGTTAATTGAACACACTGGGGTAGCTCCTACTGTTGGACACTTGAGTGATTAGCGTTTGCAACTGCCAGTCTGCCAGTGGCAGTGTGGGTTGGGTGTTCGGGCTTGGGGTTTGAATCTGCTCGTTACATAAGCGAAACAAGTGCCAGCAATCCCCCCCAAAATGTGGCGACAATTTCTGTATGTTCGATGGTTTCTTTCTCGCACTTTACGCACCTTTATTTGCCATTTTGGTCACAGTGCACAGTGGTACACAGATGACTATAAGTTGGATGGAAATTAAATCATTAGGGCTGGTATATGTATGCGTTGACTTGACTTCCATATTTGTCCAACAATTTTAAACAGAATATTTATGTTGATATATTTTATGCATCAAATTTATTTGTGCATTTCCCCGATCTAGTTGAGGCCCATTTTGCGCAATGGGGAGAAAGTTGAGGGCCCCAACACTTGCTTTAAGAGCAAACCATCCGTCAATAGCCACAAATATGATGGGGCAGCTTGGGTGTGCTTGGGACAGCTGCATAATTCGAATGAACTTTGGATGCCATTCACTTCCGCATGGCTCTTGCTGGCTGGCAGAGTTTAACACCTTTCGGGGTTGGGGTTTGGTGGGTACCGATTAATATGTTAATTTATGGGCATGGCGGCAACGCAACATTAATCTGCAGCTCAAAAAAATATATAAAAAAAAACTCCTGGGAAAATGTTTCACGCCACATGAGCATTGGGCATTTTCTTTTTTCGAGCGAGGTGTCTGTCGTTCTTGAGTGTCATAATGAGGGGGGGGCGGGACCACAAGCACAGAACTACCAACCATCCAGAGCCAACCACTCGAGAGAACCTCCTCCACTCCTACACGTGGTGTCTCGTCATTGGGAATGCAAATGAGATGCGTGCGCCCAAATTGAAATGGCAAATGTTGACAGCGGCAGCAGCAGGGAGGCAGCAGGGAGCACACACACGAAATTCAAAGTTAATCAACGAAATATTTATGTAGGAAGTGTTCTGCGGAGGATACGTTAACTATGCCAACATTTAAGGAGCGAGTGGGGGTGCTGGATCAATAAGGTGCAGGATGTACAGCCTGGCATTACAATACAATCTTAGTCTGTGAGTTTGGGCGGATACAGAAGTTAGCGATAGCAGTAAGTAGAGAGGGTTCTTAAAGCATAGAGCAAATATTCAGATTTCCAACAGTTTTATTGGAATTTTATATATCATTTCATCCACAGAAACTATTCCATCATTGCTGCTGTGATTCCTCTTCTGTGTGGATCTATTAGTTGATATTGGAGCGAATCCTTGGCTCATCGTTAACTTTTGAGCCACATCTCGTTAGAGCCAACGAAAGCATGACATAAACATATTTATGAATTTTCTATTCTGCATTGCGTTTTTGATTGTCATAAGTAGAAATATGAATGGGAATGTGAAGGGTAGGGAAGGGGCAGGGGCAGGGGCAGGATGGCTGGAAGACGATTCTCATTTGCATTAGCTCTGTGAATGGTTGATAGAGAGGCAGGGTGAATGGGATGTGGGAGAAACTGATTAACATAAAATTAAGCGTTCGAAAGGAATGCGCCAAAATGGTTGCGTCGTTGCAGGGGAAGGGGCAAGCTGTATCGGGAACCGAGTTGGGACCAGAACCACATAGCCAGGGCCTGCTTGCTGGCTGATAAGCCAAGGCGCGGCGATAAGCGCATTTAATTAGCATTAATTAAAGCGAATTGCGAGACGAAACGAGACGAGAGGAGAAGAGACGTCTCCCGGGCACAAAACTAACAAAAACAGCAGCAGGCGGCAGTCGCGGCCCCACAAATAAACAGAGTTGTGAAAGTGTGGAGGCAATGCCAATGGAAATGGAAATGGAAATGGCAATTGTGCGCCCAGCAATCAATGGGTTTTTGGAGCATGCGGCACGCGGCATGACAAATTGCAAATCGCTTTGGTTGCTGTCTCTCTCTCTCTCTCTGTCTCTACCTCTTTCTCTCTCACTCCCACTCGCTCTTAAGTTGGGTCTTAAGAAGGCGGATGCTGCTGAATGCTGAATGCTTGGGGGCAAAGTTAAAGTCGATCCGCGGCCAACGTCAAGTGTCATGGCAACAGCCACAGGGGCGGACAGACCCACAGTGGGCCACAGAAAGTGGCCGATCATATTTATGTGTCTATCCATGGAATATCATTAAAACTACATCAATGGAATAGACTTTTAAGATTTCTAAAGATTCCTAAAGGGAAGTATTTTTTATTTTAAGAGTTTCTTTCTCTTGAAAAAAAAGAAAAACTTACCATATAACAACTTAAATATTTTTCCGATCTTAATAATATTCTCGAAAAGTAATCCTTCCAAGGGGAGAGAGGAAAGGTCTCAAAGTTAGACTCGGTTTTTGAAGAAATCTCATCGCCCAATCATTGAAAATGATCAAAAATAAAATATAGCTATATTTTGTACCAAAACCTATTTGAAATATTGTTATAAATTAGTCGGTTAACCGAGTTTGAAACAATTCTTTGCACAATTCAAGTTGTGTACATCATCCACCCCACTGGAAGCACCTGCGCGAACAATTTTGACCATTACATCTCCGATCGAACGCACTGTGCGGGTAGAGAATGAAAGACAGCAAGAAGAAAGCGGGAGATTGCGTAATATTAGCGTCATGACATAAAGCCGAGGCCGAGGCCGAGACCGGACTGATGCTGATGCCGATGCCGAGACCGCCGAGTGGCGATGAATGAGCGCGGAGAATGGAGATGAAGCTGAAGAAAGACAAACACGTAGCGCAATACGGTGTGAAAGAGAGACAGGCAGTGGACCCGCATAATTGCGGCTACACCTGAAATTAAGGGCTCTCTCCCCCCCAGCCACCAAAAGAGAGAGAGAGAGAGAAAGAGAGAGAGAGAGACCTGAAACTGAGGCATAAATGTGGGCGAGGCCTAGAGGCGCCTCAAGTCTCATGCCAATGGAATGCAATTTCTCTTCTTTAAATATTTTCTCAATTGTTTTGTGCGTGTCTGTGGCTGTGGATAAGACACAGATAGAGGTACGAATGATATATCGCTGTGAAGAAACATCCAAAGAGAACTCTCAGCTTATCCCAAAGATTAATTAAATGGAAAACACAGCGATTGATAACGAAATACAAAACAATGGAAACTACCCATTTGGGAAAATATGGTTTAATAACAAAACCTAAATTAGAAATTAAAAGAGCTGCAGAAGAACCTTCTCTGTTTATTGAGACTATGTTTTGCACATTTCCGCTTTCACATTCATCTTCGGGTGATACTCCTCTCCCCTTGCAAGTGCATTCCCGTTTGTCTGCTTTTTCGTTGTTGGTGCCCTTATCATCATCTTTTTTTGGGCTTCAGGGGCCCTAACACACACACACACACACACACACACAGTTTTGAGCACAAAACGAAAGTAGCCTTTAACACAAGACTCGAGGAAGTAAAAGCGCAAATAATTGCAAAAGACCAAAACAACAACAGCAACAACAAAACAAGTAAAAAATGCTGACAGCTTCAGGCATCGACCCTTAAAATACTTCGGAATTGCTGCACTTATGCTATAACACATAAACAATATTTTTGAGACATTTCTTAGACAATATTTGAAGTTTGTTTGGTTTTTCTTAACAAAAATATGGGAACAAGTCTTCCAGATGGAAGACTGCAGCAGCTCCCATCTACGGCAAAATGCAAAATAAATATTATTGGAGCACCTTTTCGAGCATGTACAAACTCCATTTAAAATGGATAATACCCTCTGTTTTTTTTTGGCCAGCAGTTAACCCGCAACTATGCATCCAACATACATATACTTACACATGTATATATTTTAAATGTGTAATGACAAAAGCAACAGCGGGCAACAGATGCGGCACAAAATATTGCCACTTAAGTTGCATGTTGCCCCCACTGCCTCTGCGGACTCTAACGCGGACGCGCGACTGGTCACATGCTGCTGGCGGCCATGAGGCACCCGCAAGATGCAACAGCAGGAAGTCCAAGCGTGGCAGCAACAGCAGAAACAACTGTGAAGTAACCTGGCTAGCAGCAGCAACAGCAGCAGGAGGAGCAGCAGCAGGAGGAGGCGTAGTGGCCAGACCCGAGAGTCAAGTCGAGTCAATCAATAAAGGGAGAAGAAGGAGCACAGCACCTACCCATTTCGTTTTGGCTGTTGTTCGAGAAAGCCAAAGCCAACAAGTTTCTTCTGCTTGGGGATCAGCATGACCGTCATGATGATGTCAATGATGATGATGTAGCTGGGAGCTGTGGCTGGAGAAAGAGCGGCTCATGAAATGCAAATGAAAGCGAAATCGAATCACGCGAAGGCCGACGGCGCACATCGTCGTCTTCAAGTGTAAAAACTTGATCTCCGCCAAAGCAGCATGTAGCAGTGGCAGTGCCACAGCTCTTTTATGACTCAACCATCAACAGAGACCCAGAGAGAGAGAGAGAGAGAGTGAGAAAAGTGCTGCAGCCATAAAGATAGAGAGAGAGAAAGACTGGGGGAAACAGGAAAATCCCCCACAACGATGCGGCACTGTGCAATGACATCGTTCTGCTCTTATTCCCCCTCCGAAACTCCGAACTCTGATAAGAAGTGCATGGGATTCATTCTCGTTTATGTTCTGTAAAATAAGACTTTTTCTAGGTGCAGCAATTAAAATGCAATTGCAATTGGAACTAATATGGAAGCTTTGCGAATGGCAGAACTTTGGAAATTTGTTTGGGAAAATGAGCTAAGCTGTGGCATAAATAACAGCATGAAGAGGTTTCCCATGGTAACTCAAGAATGATATGTAATCGTGTATGAATGTAAAATGAATTCAAAGTTTGAGCAAATATTAGTTAATTTGCAAGAAGTCCCACAACTCCAAAACTGTTTTCATTTTAAGCAGTTTTGATGTAACACGAGGAGGAGAATGAAATTTATGCGAGAGTTTTACCTATTTTCGTTTGTAGTTTGTTTCCAATTTTTGCATTGAGAAAAAACCTTTTGGCGCTCTACATATCGGCCAAGTATTTTTAAGCAAGTCCATAAAAGAAATAGCGCTCAAGTTTATACTTACAGATAGATGTTTTGAACCCTTTCAAGTGGCAGTTGTAGGCCTCGTGAACTCTGGGGCACCCAAGGATGGGATCTTCCAGCATTGAAGTTCAACTTTGACTTGGCCATGATTTGCATGTGGCCCCCAAGGCGCTCCGAAGCGGATAGATGTGAAAAAATGTTGCAAAACTGGTTGCACACTGAGTGAGTGTGCCTGGCCCATGCCTCTCTCCCACTACCACACTCTCTTTCTCCAGCTCTCACACTCAGCCACTCAGTCACTCTCCCTCGCTCTATCTTTCTCTCTGTCCCTTTTTGGACAGTGGGGCACCTTGCCATACGAAATTTCTTCACTTTCGGTTTCGAATTCGGTTTCGGTTTCGGTTTGCTCTGCGGCTGCGCAGCCGCAGTAGCGGCAACGGCAACGACAACGCCGACGCCGACGCTGACGGCCCCCCTGAGTATTACCTATATGAGCTGGCGTTATCATCTGAGCGGCAGCATTTTACATTCGATTGTGACAAGCAGCGGACGACCGTCGCCCGTTCCGTTTGCCCGATAGATCAGATCCCCGCCGTGAGATCTGTCCACACCATCCCCATCCATCCCCAAGCAACGTCTCGTCTCGTCGCGAATATCCGTATTTAGCAATCTTTTTTTTTTTTTTTGGTTCCAACTTTGTTTGTCAACCCCAATCATCGACCCCCCGACAAAAGAAAAGAAACAAAAGCGAACGCGTATAACGGACGTATAACGTAATCAATCCTTTGTGAAGTGCAAAACATATTTCTTCGAATTTTTTTCAAGTGAGATTTTCCAAGGGATAATCAAACAGCATCATCACCATCTGGGCAGCTCTAACACCACTGGCATGGTAAAGAATAATTTCCCTAATTGGACTCAAGTGCAAAGGATTACCGGGAAAAATGGCCGGGGAGAGGCCAATTATAAATGGAACTGGAGGGTGGGGGCTTGAAAGGAAAAACTCTGCCAGCAGCATCTTCAGTGGATGATGCATGCGAAATGTCAATGAAAGTAAAAGTTTTGGCAGCCTCAAGGCGTTGCCCGGCAATTGGCTTACGAATTCCAGGAGATAATCCTCCGAATTGGATCCTTTGGTTCAACCTCAAAATCTAAATATTTTGTACTACATTTCCGCTCATTATGCCCATCCTGTAGCCTAAAAAATTGCTTGGAAAATTACCAAGAAAATTATATCCTACCAGGAGATGCCACGCCTGCGCCTTGGCCTTTCGACCTACACAAACGACCTCTGTTAATTGATGAGGGTTTCTGGCAAATGAAAATTGATGCAGGACCAAAAACGTGTAAGGCAAATCCTTGCTCTGCAGATTATTCATTTGCCAAAGGCGAACAGTGCCCGAGCCAGAGCCAGAGCCAGAGCCAGAGGTCTGGTCTTGTCTTTAGGCATAATTTATTCATTATCGAAATTGATTCATAAATAATTTCGCATTCACATTCTGGCCGAGAAAGAGAGGAAAATTTAATTAACGCAGATTACGATTCTCGACTTTTGTGGGGTGTGGGGCGACGCAGAGGGAATGTCCCACAGCTGTGGCCAAAAAAACTTGAAGGGGAGGAAGCAACAATAAGTTTTTGGCCTGCCAAGAAGGATGTGTCTGCCAGGGCAATCCTTTTTCGGGGCCCACTCCATGCCGTGCGTCGCTCCTTCATCTTCGGGAACATATTGTAGGTTTTCTCAAAAATGAGAGTGAAAGTTTTCGCCGGCCGTTTGTTTGGTTATTTGTTTGTTTATTTGCCCATTTGTTGTTTCAGTCTGCTGGCTGGCCTGCCGCCTGCCGCCTGCCTCTTGCTGCTCTTTTGTTGCTCTTGTCAATTGTTTAGCATCAATAACAAATATTTTGTGAGCTATGCTAATGAGCAGAAATCGAAGAAGAAAGCTACCTTGCTGGGTGTGCCTCGAAAACTGTCTGTCTGACCCGTCTCCGGTGATCTTCAGTGATCCAGCGAAGCATTCACATATGCGACACACAACTTTGGCCCACTGACTCGGTGACTTTGATACAAATAATGCCCATACGAGATATGCACATTTCTTTGTTGCAAGACGAAGCCTAAGACACACTCAAAGTAGTGCAAGTGGAGAATGTTTAATTGCTTTTTGTGCATTCGTATACGAAATACTGAAATGAGTAGGTTTTTATCTGTAAACACATAATTAATGCAGATTTGAACACATTTATCGTGGGCTCCCTTAGAAGTTTATGGTTTTTGATTGCATTCAAATATCAATCGAAAATGTTGGTTAATAGCATAATATTTTATAGTTTTCCCCATTAAAATACTTTAATTGAGAGCCGATAAAAGCCGATCTTGTACAGTTTTATCCTGACCATCTTTTGGCAGCTGCCCGATCGAAGCGTTGTTACCCATTTATAAGGTTTATACCCTTTGAAAGACTTTAACTAAAAGTTGATTGCAAAAGCAAAAGCAAAAAACAAACTCAATGAAGTTGAAGTTGAAGTTGCAACAACATCAAAAACAGCAAGTGCCGGCCACATGCGGGTCACTTCACACGCTTCACAGACAATGGGGCACAGGGCCCATGCCCATGCCCATGCCCATACCCTGCCCTGCCCCCTTTTCGAAACCATTGCCACACATATACACCATATACAATATACCCACTGCAACAGCCTGTTGGCTTCATGTGGCAGCTTTTAATTGTTTGCCATTTCTTTTATAATGTATTTTCATTATGCGGCACATAATTTCACTGCCAGCAGCATTTGTGACACCTACTCATCCTCCTGGCCATAAGATTCATCCACACAGAGCGCCACACGGCCACTCTTCCCCAGACACAGAGAGACGATGAGCAAAGTGAAAGTTACTTCTGCTTCTTTCTTTTCGGATTTTGTATTTTGTATTTCGGGGTCTCGTCTTCGAAACGTCTTTTGCGCTGCCGAGCCGCTTATGACATTTTAACGCCACGGCCGCTGGCCAAAATAGCGACTGGCCGGCCGAAAGACAAACATCTCTGTGTTGGCTTATTGTGATATTCAATGCGCATCGCTGGCCATTGCGGTGCACTTTTTCCAAATCTCTGATTACACCCGAAAGCTCCGAAAACCCGAATCGCAATCACAAGGCATTGCCACTGTTATGCAATCTCCAGGCCCAGAGAGAGGCGCAGAGTAAATGGCATAATATCATGGCTATTACGCTATATTGTGGCCAAAACGAATTGAAGATTATGATGGCTCGAAATGCCGCTTGGCAGATGGTTCTATGCGAACTCGGCTCTTGGCCCACAGCCAGAGAGCCATGGAGAGTGTTTCAGCGCCATTTCGACAAAGATCTACAGTTTAGAATATGCTGGGAAAAGTGGCAGCGAATTATACGTTTGAAGACTTGAAAATATTAGTTAAAAGTTGACTCCGAATACCTTTATTTGCTGCCTAATTTAAATTAATGAAAATGCTAAAAATAGTTTAAATCTTAAAGTAGTTCCTGCCATTGACTGAATCATGTTTAGCTGCTGGAGGGGATATATCACAAAACTGTATTTTCTCAGTTTTAAAGATAAATATTTAAGTGGAGAAGACGTAGACGACATTGCTCAAGTAATGTTTTAGGCCATACTCTCTGTTAAGATCTTTTAACTCTCGGATTGAAGATCCGAAATCTTTACAAAGAATCAAACCATTTCGCTCCACTAAACTTACATCATCTGAAAGCATCACCATTCTGCTTCCTGCTCTTCCTTCCACCTCTCTCTCTATCTCTCTATCTCTCTCTGTTGTCTTTTGTCGGTCTATCGAATGGCACACTGTTTGTTATTATTGTTTGGCTGTGTACCCCGCAGGTACCCCTGTGGCTGCGGCTAATTCGCGTGTTGTGCGTGGAATTTTGAAAGAAGAGTCAAATATTGTTGTTGTTCTTGTTGTTGTTGCTGTTGCTGTTGCTTTTCGAGTGGTTTATTTTGTGTGCTGTGCCGTTGCCGCATTTGTTGTTAAACATAAAACCAATTAAACAACCGCCTGAATGTCTGACTTTCAGTTCAGTCCATCTCTCGGTCTTCCCTTCTTTTTTGTTTTGTTTTGTTTTATTTTTGTTTCTGTTTTCGGTGGGTCTCCGCCTGCTGAATTATTGATGATCATGATGGGGCCGAGCTGGCGACAGCGAAACGATAGCCCCCGTCACCATCATCATGATGTTGACAATGATGATGATGATGATGATGATGATGAAGTCGCCTGCTGCCTGCCGCCTGTTTTATGTTTTAATTAGAGTGTAATACGCCGACGCTTCTGTCCGGGAAAACCGCAATGCCAATTACGCTGGAAGGTTGACTGCAAATTAGCGCAGATTATGGTTACACATGAGGCCTAGCCAAAAGGGTGGTGGGACCGTGGGGTCATGGGGTTAAGGGGTCATGTGGCGGCCTCCAAACGACACCTGACTTCTCGCTGCTCTGCGATCTCTGTGACAGGCAGGCCCTGACAGCCACAAATCTCAGCACAAAAAAGGTCTCTCAACCTCGACAGCTGACAAATGTGATGGCGCGGGGAGGTCAACGGGGTGGGGCTGGGGTTTACAGGGGACAAGTGCTATTAACAGAGTGGGATGACACCTTCTATGATAAATTACTTAACTCTCCACTTTCTCCCGCTCTCCAACGCTCTCGCAGATGCTGCTACGTTTGACCTTGCTGGCGACGCTCTGCCTCTGCGCCGCCCAGGCGGTGCTCAATGGCAAGGAACTGAAGCGCCGTGAGGCAGGCTTTGACACGTACGGGCCACCGCCCCGACCGGCACCACAGTACGGACCACCACAGCAGCACTTGCCCCATCGCGAGTACGGTGTGCCGCAGCAAATACCCTTCCGGGAGTATGGACCCCCTGCCCTGAAGTACGGACCCCCGAAGCTCAACTTCCTGGGCGGTGGCGGCGGTGGCTCCGGATCGCTGGGCGGTCTGCATGAGCAGATCAAGACGCACTTCGGTGTGCCCAAACCCTTCTATGGACCACCTCATATCCAGCACAAGCCAGCGCCGCAGTACGGACCACCAAAGCAGCAGTATGGTCCACCTCCACCACAGCCTGCCCCGCAGTACGGGCCACCACCACAGCCTGCACCGCAGTACGGGCCACCGCTGAAGATTCAGCACCGCCCAGCGCCACAGTACGGCCCACCAAAGCCACAGTACGGACCACCACCGCAGCACCTGCCATCGCCCCATTCGGCCCCGCTTTTCAAGCCCGCCCATCAGCCGGCTAGCTCGTATGGACCACCCGCCTCGGGACCCCTGAATCTGCCCCCCAAGCCGCATTACGATGCGCCGCCACCAAATTATGGACCCCCACCGTTGCCCATCTCGCTGCCGGGGCGCCAGCCGGCGAGCTTCAACCGCGTGCCAGAGACGACGATCATTCTGACATCCGGTGGAGGCGGACACGGACACGGACACGGACATGGACAGGGACCGAGTGGACCTAGTGGACCGGGAGGACCTTTGAAGCAAGTGCAGATCCAAATTGATGCCACAGGGCACACACACAGCGTGAGCGGCTCCCAGGCGCCCTTCCACACGGCCTGCGATGGCTGGAAGCCCATACCGGCACCGATTGGCGCCTACGTGGAGCAGAATCACATCGAAACGCAGGGCGGCTACAGCCACGTGGCCCAGGGGCATGGCAGTGCATTCGGCACCCAGTACAGCGGAGGCGTGGGAGGAGGCGTGGGCGCCACCGGAGGAGGCGGCGGCAGCATCATCGATGGCCTGTCCGACGAGCAGCTGGTGGCCGTAGCATTGCAGGGCGGCAACGATGGCGGCAATCTAATCACTGGCCCTGGCGCTGGACACTTAAACTCCATCGAATCAGAAGCTCTCCAGGTGAGTGGCCTTTTGGGGCTCAGTGCAGGGCTCCCCCATCTTGAACCAATTCGATTTAATCGCTTCTTGCAGCTCTCCATTGGATCCCTAGATGATTCGTACTCGAAGCCACCGTCGGACTCCTTCGCCCCTGGATCTGTGCATGCCCAGAGGTATCAGACAATTGGCTCTGGCCTGCCCCCACCACCACCACCCAATGGCAACTACGGGCCACCACCGCCACCCAACGGCAACTACGGACCCCCGCCCAATGGCAACTTCGGACCTCCACCACCGCCCAACGGCAACTACGGGCCACCACCGCCACAATTTGCGGCACTTACCAGCAGCCAATCGAGCAGCCACGCCCACTCCCAGTCGCACTCAAATGTGAACATTCAGTACGGTCCGCCGTCGGGTAACCCACAGCCATTCCCCCAGCACGGAGCCGGACAGCCCAACAAGCCGGTGGCCTATCGCCCACCAGTGCCGGCTGGCCTCCTGGAGTCCATTGGAGCCACGGTCCAGCATTTGGATCAGTTTGGTGTGAAGCCAGCCCAGCAGCCGCAGACGTACATACCACCAGCCGCCAATGAGATACCCGTGGGAGGTAGTGCACCACTGCCCGCACCACAGGCCTTGTACCAGCCGCCGCCGCCGCCGCCGCCACCACAGGGCTCGGCACAGGTGATTGTGCAGCAGCAGCTGCCACAGCCACAGGCAGGACCCGCATTCATTCACCAGAAGCCAGGATCCCTGCAGCAATATGGGCCGCCCGGACCACCACCACCGCCAGAGCCCCAGTATCTGCCGCCACCACCGCCAGTGGCAAATGTGCGTCCCCTGGGACCACCACCGCCACCAGCACAGCAGTACCTGCCACCACAGTTCTTCCAGCAACAGCAACAGCAACAGCAGCAGCAACAACAGCAGCACCATCACCAGCACTCTGAGAACAGCTACAGTGCCTCGCAGTTCCAGCAGCAGTTTGTCCACAACCAGGGACTGCCATTGCCGCAGCAGGCGCCACGTTTCAATCAGATCCCCCAGCAACATCAACACCAACAGCAGCAGCAGCAGCAGCAGCAGCAGCAACAGCAGCAGCAGCCCATTATTGTCCACGATTGTGGACATGGACCCAATCTTGTGAGCAGCAATGGCTACCAGGTGCAGCAGCAGCAGCAACAACAGCAGCAACAGATCCAGCAACAGTTTGGCAGCATCTCGGCGGCATCTGCTGGCGCTTACAATGCCATTGCCCAGAGCATTCCCGTGGCCGAGCAGCATACACAGTTCCTGACGGGTCCCGCCGACAGCTACGGACCACCGGCATCTGGCAATGACTTGGACTACGATCATGCAGGCTACGCCTCGCAGAAGAACTCAGTGGCGGCATTGCCCGATGGTACGGATCCCCAGCAGCTGCCCGGCTTGGATGGCCTCAACGTGATCTCCGCCCAGAAATCGCAGAGCATTCAGCTTGGTTCGGGACAGCAGCCCCAGCAGAACTTCCAGGTGCAGTTTGGTAGTTCCCTGAGCCAGGGAGGCGGCCACGGCAACAGTCCTCAGGGCAATGCCGGTGGCGAGCAGGGTGCCAATCACGAGGAGATCCTCTCGCAGGGTCTGCTCCAGTCCATCCTCACGGCCATCGAGCAGCCCCAGAACCAGCAGCAGCAGCAGCATCAGCAGCAGCAGCATCAGCTGCCACAGAACCACAAGGCGCAGAGTCGCTCTGATTTGGATCATGATCAGGAGCAGATTGAGGCGGAGGATGATGTGGATGAAGAGGAGCATGGGCATCAGGGTGGATCTGCCTCCAACAGAGTGGAGGTGCGCGTCCTGCCCGATGCTGATGCCCTCGAGGAGGAGGTGCCCGCTGATGTCAAGGAGATCGAGCCCATCGTGGCCGCCGATCTGCCCGAGGAGGAGGCCAAGCACTAGAAGAGTCCGATCAACATGGGATCGGAACGAATCAGTCACTAGTTATCGTCGTTATCCAATCCTTAATCATCCCACGCCGCTTGAATCTTATTTATTGCTGCCTCATCCCATTTATCCCATTCCTCTCTTTTAATAATCGACCAAGCCTACTCGTTGCATTAACTCGCTGCAAACACTCCTTCATTTCCACTCCGAAAGCACTCGTTGCACTCCACTCGCTCTTTGCACCCCACTCGTTGATCCCACTCGTTGCAACTACCCATCCATTCCCCCCATGAACACGGACCAGTTGCCATAAAGAGAGAGAAAGTGTTGGTGCAAGCTGCAGAGACACACAGAGAAGGAGAGAGACAGAGAGAAGTGCATTGAAGGAGACGACGGCAAGGAGAAGCCAATGCAGGCACAAAGAGAGAACAACAGAAGCTACCAACAGAACAGAGTCGTAGGTGCAAGGGGGATGGACTTCCCAAGGGTCTGCCTGCGTCTGTACCCCTCTTCGAATGGATGCAAATTATTGCATTTTCATGCTCAAGCTCGTGTATAAAAATGCTATTTAAAATATAAATAATTAATTTATTATTACATTGTATTGTATTTTATGCTTTAAAACAACAACAAAAAAGACGAAAAAACACTTAAATAAATAAATTATGAATATACATACGAAAGCAACAACTCATCTCTCGCCGGGGGAAAATGCAACGATGGGAAAGTGCACAGTCATTCGCCATCGAAAGCGAAACTAAAGAAAAGACATGTCAAATTGAATGCTTGAAGTAAAAGATGCTTGCCGAAGTGAAACGATGCTTGAATACTCTTGTGAGCTGTCGGGTACATATTCAGACGTGAGAAACGATCGCACTAGAGGGTACTCTTTTCGTTCATAGACTTCGTTCTGCAAAGTGGAGAGAGTCTGAGAGTGGGAGTGAGCAGCGCTGGAGAGCGCTACAGCAAGTGGATGCCTACAGCAACAGGTCACGTATGCACACACAGCACAGTGGTGGTCATTAAATTAGAACCCCATTAGCTAGTGGCACACGCCTGGGAAGATTTCTCAACTAAGCAAATGCTGTTAGTGTGTCTGAGATTGTGAGAATAACTAGTATTTTGTGCGCAACTGTAGCATGCAAAGGGGATTTCACAACCAACCGGTGCAATGGCTCACACATTCCCAGCAGCTATAAAATGAACTCACATGCAATATTTAAATTGGTTTTGGCGGCTCAACAAAATGAACCCAAAACAATAAATAGCTGGCCAACAGAGCGTTGAAAGGTCGGGTCTAAGTGCCCTGATCTTGGGTTTCGTCACATTTTACCATACGATATTGATGGCTTATTGGAAATTTGTCAGCGCTTGTCAGACTTGCAGTTGATGGTCTGAGCATAGTTAAGTGCTAATTTTGACAGCGATTCAAATCTATTGAACGAATTTCTCCAAGAAAGAGAGCGCTTTAAAACATATTCTCAATCTTATGCTGTGTTTACTTGCAGTGAGTTTGCTCCCTCAAATTCCCTGTGGAACAATGCCACATTCAATCATGAACTGATTGAATTCAACTTTTCTGACATTCACGAGTATCTACGCCTCTGCGATACCTTAGGATACCATCCCACTCCAGTGCGTTTCGTTCCCTAGCGGCTAATGAATAATTTTTCGACTTTCGGCTCAAGTTTTTGCCCAAACAACTTATGCACAATTCCGATTCCAATTCCATGGCATCCGTAGCCGTGTCCGTGTCCGCCTATCCTTGTCCCGTGTCTTATGTATCCTGTGGAATGGGTGCTCCTGGACTACTCCTTCGACTGCCCCGAAGAAACAATAAAAGGCATAAAATTAATTAAATTAGCCATAAAACAAAGCGAAAGGTGATTAATTAACTAGAAATTTATACCCTTACATAACCAAAGAGGGTGGCTGGGGTTGAGCCACCCACTAAAGGGCTCCCTACCTCTCTCCCTCTCCCTCTCTCTCGCTCTCCCTCTTTGCTTTTGCGGCGTATTTGCTCTTTCATTAATATTTTTGGTTGTTGGACTTAATAGAGGAGTGGTGCTGCCTCGTCCTTTTGCTTGCTCCTTGCGTTTGCGTTTGCTTTTGACTTGGTCCTCCACTCTTGCCCGTTTTTCTCCATCGTTTCGCTCTGCGTTTACCCTCTATATTTTTTGTTTTCCGCGTAGTCGCTACCTTTGTTTGCCCAACAAAAACAGAGAGAGAGAGAGCAATGAACGGACGTACAGAAGGCCTATCCGACGGACGACTGGATGGATGTACACGGCCGGGCTTGCTGGGTACTTGGAATGGTTCGGTGGGCTTGGGGGTTTTTCATTCAGCTTTCGCACTTTTAATTAATGTTATTAAAAAGTCGAAAATGAGCAGCAATATAAGGACTAGCAGCCACCGAGCCGGAGTGCACGGCTGATGGATAATCGCAAAGAAAGCAACGGCAACCGAAATCATTTTTTATATATATTTTTATTTATAAACTAAATTCTCAGCGTTAAAAATGGTAGGTTCTAGATATCGCAAGTAAATGCAATACCCCTGACAAAATCATCTACGAATTACAGTATTATTCCTCGATTACAGGCTTCTTCCGCATAATTTCTTTCCATAAAAATCCCTCAATATAAACACTCATCGAAGTCTTCATTTCCTTTTGGCAGCACTGCGAGTGACAGAGCCAACGTCAGGACATCCATCGGCTAGCATTTGTGCAAATTTGTCATTTCATTGAGGCTCGGTGGAAAACGTGGAAAATGCGGCAAGCGCGAAAAATGTAATTTGTGGCAACAATTGAGGGAAAATGGTATTTTGATTAATCGTCGATTTGCATGCGAATGCGGAAATGCAGCTCGACACTAAAAAAAACCCCACTTTTCACAGAAAAAATCAAACAATAATAAAAGGGAGGCCAACAAGTAGGCGACTAATTGATGCTCTTTGGGGAAATTATAGAAAATTATAGAAAATTCATTTATTGTTCATTGTATTTATTTTTAAAGTGCTCTCAATTTAATTTAAATATGAGCCACAAAAAAATCTTTACTAAATTTATATTTAATTTGAAATGTAATCGCTTTATTTCTACCATTATTGAATTTATGCCAATCAATTTAATAATGCTGCTTTTCATCAGTGGAGGTCTGCAAATGAGGAGTTTCCTTGAGTTCGATTGTTGTCTCGAGAGTTGCCTCAAGAAAATAGAGAGAAAGCTAAATCGAAATGTGAGTGTCCAAGAATTAATGTGAATGTGAGTCTGCACTCACCATTCATAGGGTATATCTTTCGCTATTGAAAATGAACTCAAGCGAAGGGCTCAAGCGGTAGGTCTGTCACTTGGCCATACAAAATAAAGGAAAAACACTGAAAAATTGTGTTGATTTTTGCAAAGATTTTATTGCACCTTTTTTTTGTTTTGTATTATTTATTCGGTGAGTAGTTTTTTTCTGGCGGGAATGGATGATGTGCGGATCCATTCTTATTTACACGTTGCAACCATTCGATGGAGTGGCGCGAGTGGCGAGTGGCGTGTGGCATGTGTGGTGTGTGGCGCCACTGTTTGCACAGAGCGTATACGTAATACGTGCAAATGGGTTATTGCCAGCTTCGAATTGCGGATGCGGATGCGGATGTGAATGCTCTCTGTGTGCTGTTTGTTGGCCTTGCACTTGGATGTGGGCCATTTCGAATCACTGCCGTATGCCTGCTGCTCTCTGCTCTCCGTTCTACATTTGGTGATTCCGTTTTACGCTGCGAATGTCCTTTCCCTTAGCAAGTTTCGCCTTTTTCCTCGTTCTATTGTGCGGCGCCCCTAATTACAGTTAATTGGTACGCTCCTGCGCGTCCACAGAGAGGTGTGTGGAGGGTAGAACAGAGCCGGTCAGGGGTAGCGCAGAAAAATACACAATTTTCCACTTTGTACTAATCAAGAACTCATTATCCTTCATTATGCCTTTTCAAGTTGTTGTACCCCGACGACCACGCCGTCGCATGGTCGCAGGGAGTGCAATTGCAATGCGGAGACATGACCCTTGGACTCCCTCAGCCCACTCTACCACCGTTCATATCCTTACTTATCCTGCTGTTCCTTTTGGCGCTCTACGGGAGCCATCATTCATGCGGTGTTGCTGCTGCTGGAAAAAGGAGCCTTAAATTATGCACAATTTTATAAATACACACGAGTAGCAGAGGAGGGAGCGCAGCACATGAGCACTTAGCCAGCAGGCAGGACGTGACTGCGGTCACGCATAAATAACACACACAGGTCGCAGGTCAAGGCGCTGTTCCAGAGTAACCCTAACAGTGGAACCCTCCCAGAACACAGACTGAGGAGGAAGGAGACACAGAAAGGCGACAACTCCAAGTTCCGCAAGAAAAGCTGCTGAAAATGTCTCGAATATCGGAGTTTTTTCGGCATACCGATAGGCATCTAGAAGATAGAATCAATAGAATACTAGACGATCCTCCAGAAGAAGTAGAAAAAGAGAGAAGCACAAGAGAAATACTAACTAAGGGAAAGAAAGAGGGCCAAAGAGAGAGAAGAAAAAGCAAAGGCGTAGGCTGAGTAGGAGGCGCTAATAAAGTGCACTTGTCGCCGCGGAATGCCGCTAAAGAGAGCAACAACTAATGGCCTTTTCCATCCCCTCTGCTTAATGACAAGGTGGCAAAGGAAAAGTGGGTGGCGGTATGGCGAGGACACAGTGAGGTGGCAGGAGTTTTTCTTTACTGCCATAGAAAGTACAGTGAGGGTGCGGAGACAACGTTTCTAATTTCCAGTCTGTGGAACATAAATCTTGGGTGCCAGATCCAAGGCGCAGGACTCTCAACCCACAAGACACATGCCCTAAGAAAACACCCTGTCTCACCAGCGGAAGGACACTCCAGCTGAAACAAACGCGAAATTTAAGCCGAATATGAGAAATACACTTTTGAATTTCGCAATGAATTTTCCTCCACTCTGGAGCTGCAACACAGTGGAAAAGATTTGACCAGGTTTAAGGAAATAGTCCTTCAATTTGTAATCCGAAAATTGATCTACAGATGGTGAAGCATATTCAGTGAATTTTCTCTGTTGCAAAGGATTTTTCTACGAGCTTCTTGGCCCTGCAACGTAATATCATCGCCACCGAAAAATTGGGCAGTTTTTTGCCAGCCAAAGTCGGTGGAAAATTATTGCTATTGCCTGCCGCGCGGGTTGTTTGTTAAAATTTTGTGCAATTAAGTTTCAATCCTGTGGCATCCATAAGGCGTCGGCGTCCATTACAAAACGCTTAGAGGAAGCAGGACATTCAATGGTGGAGGAGGAGAGGTGGACGTGAACTCCCCTTCGTGGCGCCTCATGCATTTATTCATTTCATTTTGTTTAAGTGACCTTTTGGCCTGGCCAGCGCGTGACCTTTGCTTGGGACCTTTGGTGGCAAGGGTGGGTGTGGGTGGTGATGGTTTAATGACTCTGCCACGTAGTCGCATGTGTGAATCGCAGGTCCGCATTCCCGTGTTCGTGTGTCCGTGAGTGCGCACCTGTGTGTGTGTTTCCGTGTGGCACACACTTCATTAAATGCGCATATAATTTGTGGAGTTTGCTATGAACTTTGAACCGTTCCCCGCCTCCTTTTAATTGCCCCAACCCTCGGGGCACACACTTGATGGGCACAGTGGAGCATCGAGAAAGGCGAAAATTGTCACCGAAAGAGAATTACTTACGTGCCACGTAATTGCGTGACTCTCGAGTGAATCTTCGCGGG
This sequence comes from Drosophila guanche, assembly GCF_900245975.1. Lineage (NCBI taxonomy): Eukaryota > Metazoa > Arthropoda > Insecta > Diptera > Drosophilidae > Drosophila > Drosophila guanche. The sequence continues at coordinate 1,590,494 of NW_022995757.1, read as the reverse complement.
AACAATTCCAAAATTTAACCTGGATCCCACTTCCTTTATCCTTCATTCAGGAGAATCCACTCAGTTCTTCATTTTCTTTAGGATAAACTTCTTTCGTGGACTTTTCTCGATTCAGAATCTGTTTTTCCATTTCCATCTGATTTTCCGTTGCACCTTTGCCTGTGGTTTTTCTTTGAATTTCTTATTTCTTAATCGCTTACTTCGTTGCTTCTTTTTTTATTTAATCGTTTTGCTATTTATCCTTATACTTGTTATCCTTTTACTTGCTATTGTTTATATCGTTGCTCGGGTTTTTGTTCCTCTTATCTCTATCCCTGTTCTTATCTTCCGCTTCTTATCCTGTTTTGTTTTCATAACTCTGTAATTTTTCTGCCTTTTGTTGCCTTATCTTTTCTCTTTATTCCCCATAGTTTATGTTACTAATCGCCCTTTTCTTTTCTTCTTTTAGAATCCACCATGTAGAATGTACTTTGCATGTATCCACTTTCATTATTTCTTCATCGACTTTGTATGAGAAGCTTCCTCGCATCTGCATTCCGCATTCAATGAGACTTTTCTTTATATTTTATCCATGGCTTTTCCCTTATCTATTCCTGCATTTTGCTCCCGTTTCTTAACTCTTTTCTCGCTTTGCTCTTGTATGCGAGTCGTACGATTGCTTCTTCGGGTCATTCTTCATCCTTCCTTCAGTAATTTCTTGCCACCAAAATCCTTTTGGTATTGCCCCACTGTGGCACTTTTTCTCTCTCGCTTTCTACGCTATTTCAGCCCTCCCTTCGGCTCCTTTTGGGGCCCCCAGTAGTTTGTTTTATTGCAATTGCATTACAAAGTCGCAGCTGCTGACAAGTGGCACGCGGGCTGAGGTGGTGGGTGGTGGGTGGTGGCACGTACTATCGTTGGATGGCTCTTGCCACCGAAAATGTTATTCATGGCCGGAGAGCGGAACAAACGCTTATTACACCTTTTAATTGGAAATTTATGGCACAGACGCGCGGATGAGTGGATGAGCCAGTCGGTGGAGTCGTCTCCTCTTTCTGGTTAATTTACAGCTGGGGATCCCTTTGTAGGCCTCCTTCCCTACCCCACTTAACGGTCAATTTATGCAGCCTGCCACCTTCGGCGACCCCTTCGAAACCTCTCGAACTCTCGTGGGATAAGCAAATAATCCCCGTTATAATTAGCAGGACACAAGATATGACTGGGCGGGGAAGAAGGACCTCCGGAAAACTCTGTTGACAGCGGGGCGGGGCTGTGTCTGCACAAGGACAACAACAGGAGGCCGCGGCCCGCCAAGTGGTTAAAATGTTGAGCAAATTATTAAATTTCTCTGATGCCCGTTCAGCACGGTGGCTAGGGGGGCCGGTGGGGGCACGGGCGAGGGCGAGGGCGTGGCATGGCCTAGGCGCAAGGCCATAAAAAGATTAAGCAGGCGAGCGGCGTGTTAATTTATGACCAACAAATATGCTCGACAAAACGCTTAAGCAGAGAACACAACGGGGCCTCAAAAAGCGTCTCCTCAGAGTGGGATTTATGGACTGGACTGATACCCTTTACCTTGTGCATCATTCAGTGTCGAGCATAAGCAGCTTCGTCAATTTCAAATGAATTTGAGTGCAATAATAGCGCTGAGTTGTCCAGTCAAAAATTCAAAGAAAATGTTCTCCACACGTAGTCACATTTTGTGCACTCCACGAATATTCTAGGAATATGCTACCCTGCCTTTGGAGTAGCAAAGGGAACACCACCAGAAGCCAAGGCCAACGAAATTTCTGGGCGTGTGGTGGGCGGGCGCACTGACAGTGGCAAAGGGCAGTGCCCAAGGGGTCCGGTGTCCTAAGGGGCAAACGGGCCAAAGGATGTGGCAATGTGGCAGGTGGCTTGTACTCCGCCTTTTCGGGGGGTCACGCCGCTTAAAAAGTTGTAAAATTTGTTAAAATACTTGAAACGCCGACGCCCAAAATAAAGAAAAGCATGCTCAAAAACAAAGCGAGCGTAAATAATAAAATAATAATAAAAAGCAACGACAAATGGACAATGGAAGAGCGGGGGAAAACGGTAATGAGAGCCGACTCAAATATACTTCTGGCCGCAGCAAAATTAAAGCAGGAAGTGATAGAAACATGCGATACCCATTTTACCATATATAAAAAATGCAGATAACATAATTGAACAGATAAGCCCTCTCTGGAGCACCCCCTCCGGAGAACCTTTCCTTTCCTTTCCAACAATTTTATTTTTATTTTCTTTGTCTTGCCGATGCATATGCGTGGGCTAACCATGGACCAGTATGTATTTTGTACATTCTAGAGGGTACAGCCTCAGTAGTAATTTACCGTAATTTCAGTGCTCCCGACTCAAAGCTGAAGAGAGAGAGAGAGAGAGCAGTTGAAGAAGAGAGAGCAGCTGTAGAAAGAGAGAGAAATCAAATGCGCTGTAAATGAAATTTTTGTTGCAATTTACATTGGCTACTGCTTTCGGTCGCTGATCTGTTTTCTGGTGAATAAGGCCTACTACTGCTCTCTCTCTCTCGTTTTTGCTCTCTCTCCGCAGCGTTGCGCGGGGTGTGGTTCTGGTTGAGAGGAAAGAGAAAATGAGACGCAGAGGTGTACAACGGAGTACCGAGGTTACTCTTCGGGTATATTCTACGATCAGTTCCCTAGGGGTTCTAATGGCAATACATACATGTGTGCATAAACTTTAATAAGTTCTTCCGTTGCTGTTCTCAATTCAGTTTCTGCCTTACAAATCCCTTAACCAATCAGAAAGAATTGGCTTTCAATGCAATCATTGTATTATCCCATGTCCCCGCTGTATGGGATACATTGTTTCGACGGCGCGACGTTAAGGTCCGTAATGAAAACTGTCAGACAATGCTGCCAAAACGATTTCAATCGCATTATTCCCCCCTCCTGCTCCACACTTGCACACATGCCTTATCACTGATCGGGGGATATTATTATTAATAGTTCATATGGGTGCATGGTCGGTCCCCGCCCCGCGCCACCCCACCCCACCCCATTCTGTTCAGTGTCTCATTATAAAAACATTAAATAAAATTGCGATTAAATTCGAAAATAAAAGTGCGACGAGTGGGGGAACGAAGCGGACGGCACGCGAAAGAGTAAGAAAATATCGCTCTCAACTAATTAAGTTAATATGAAGAGACAGAGAGAGTGAGAGTGACTGAGAGAGCACCAGAGAGAGAGAGAGAGCAGGACCAAGTGGCGGGCGTTATTTATGGCCATTTTCCATTCACATCGCTATGGTCCGCCGAACGCCCAACGCTCAAAGCAATTGTCCCATGTCCCACGTCCATGTCCACGTCTGCCTTCGCGTCCATGATTCTGAAAGTGTCATGCATTATGTAAATTAATTTACACAGAGAAAAGAGGACTGAGTTGCAGGGTATGAAAAACCAATAAAACAATAAATAAATGAATAAAAAATAAAAGAGAAAACCCACAGAGTTTCAGGCAACATAAAAACAACAGCATAAAAACGATAAAAACGGAAAAAGTACATACATAAGTAGCAAAAAAAAGGAGAGAACGATTAAGCAAAGCGATTCGAACATGAGATACTCTGGACGCTACGGGAATATACATGAATGGAAATATTGGGTAGATAAAAACAAATAAAGAGTTTACGAGTTTAAATTTCTCTAGGATTATTAAGAATTTGGTGATGCAAATTATTGCATATATGTTTGATTGTTACGTTTCCTTCAGAGATACCTGGATCTTCATGTGATTGTGGGGTATTAAAAAGGGGAGAGCTGCAATGCAATCAAAAATGACAATGCAAAATGCAATCAATTAAAATATTCAATAAAAACCAATGAAAGAAGGAGAGAGAGGGATACACCACGGACTACAGAGACAGGGAGGGTAAGAGGGATAGAGACACAAAGAAAGAGACAGCGAGATAGAGAGAGAGAGAGAGAGAGCAAAGATACATTTACGAAGAGACAAAGTTTCGTTCATTTAAAGCCTTCTAGTAAATTAAAAATTAATTACAATAAATCAGGAATGAAAGTGGACAATGAACAATCGAATGGACAATCAATCGAGCGAACTGCTCATGCAATCAACGTGGAAAAAGTCCAAAAGTCTCTTTGGAAAACTATCGCTGCAAAGCCTTTAGCTATTTTAGAATATTTTATTGCCCGTCTATGACTTCGATCTCACCCAAATCTGGACTTTAAATATGCTTGGATAAAGTTCGTAATGAAAAATCTGTATTTTTGATTCGATTTTTTCTCGGAACGTTTTCCCTGAACCACTTACCTCTTTTTCTCTCTGAAATGATCACATTTACTGGCAATGCCAATGCAACTCAGTGTACACTCTATTCCTTTCTGGACCCCTAATCGATTTCTTCGGCATTGGTTAATGAATGTTAGAAAGTCCCAAAGTCCCACTGGCATAAGAAAATCAAAAGCGCATTTATATATATTTTTTTGTTTCTTATACAGTTTTTTTTATTGAATTCATAGTTTTTCTGAATTGCATGCCTCTTTTCGGTATTCGTTTTGATCGATATATGGAATGTGTATCTGTATCTGTATTTCTGCTGTGTCTGTATCCCTGGTGTATCTCTGGTGTACCTGTGTGTTTTCTGTGTGTATATCCTTTCCGTTAAGGTTACTAATTTCATTTCAAAAACCTCATGCAATTGTAGTATTCAAACCCTTTTTTTTTGGAATCACTCACAAAGTGGGTATGTATTTGTTCTTGAACAATTGCCACAGCGTTCCATCCGAAAGCATGCCAGAAAATGAAGAATCACTGAAACGAATGTAGCCTTTTGCTTATGGGAACATTTGAATAGCATCGATCGACTATCGTTAGGTGCTGTGGCAGTCTGATGCTGTTATTTTGTTCCTCTTCTTCGAACGAGTATGTCTCATGTCACATATGGATTCTATATCTGTATCTGATCTTTGCTGATGTTACTGTATAAGTATTTCTGTATTTTTTTATATTTTTTTTATTCATGAATCGTAATATTTTTGAAAGTGTTCCATTTTTTATCGCTTTGGAAGGCAACACACACATATACCATAGATATTTGTTCGGGCATTTTCTTTTTTATGGTTTTTTTTAAATTTAATTCACATTTAAAATTGTTCTGTTTTTTCTTTGTTTTTTTTTGTGTTTTTGCAATTTGTCACCTTAAAATTCTGTACTTTAACACATGTATCTCATTAAAAATTGTATTTGCTTTTTTTGTGTTTTTTTTTTTGTTTTTTTGCGATTTCTCTCATTAATTAAATCATTTTGGAGGTGTGGCTGGCGGGTGGTAAAACCATAGAAAAACAACAAAAATTAATGTACAGACGTATCGAATCGAACATAAATTCCTTTCGGGGCTCGACACATTTTTAATTATCGCTTATCGTTTATGGTATCATTATTATCATCATTGTGATACCCTCATGTGTTTATTTTCTGTTCATTCGTAGTTTTGCAACATGGACTTAATTTTTTTTGTTTTCACCCTTATTTTATACATATTCATATACATATACATACATACATATATAGAAATTGATTTTAGTTTCTTTTTTAAATTTGGTATTTGAATTACATTCAGTTTTTCCCCTCCTCTTTTTTTTTTGTTCTGTTCTGATCCGCTGCTTAGGGCTCTCTAGTGCAATGCGATTTGATGATGGACAAGTAGATCAAATAGTATATACTCCTACGACTCCTCATACTCCTATTCTTCACCCTTTTTCTACCTATTCTACTTGAAGGAATGCTTTGCAATCGACTGCTGATTTTATATGGGAGTTCCATCACTTCACAATCAAGTAACCATCAAAGCATTTCTTTCTGCTTCTCCTCTTTTCTATAGATCACTTTTCTACCATTATTTTACGCAGATATTGCAGAACCGTCTCAGGAGCAATATTTCTGTTGTCGATGGTGAAGGGGAGGGATGTGGGGGGTTTTCAAGAGAAGATAATCCTATATTGAAGGGAATTTCCCAAGAGATTCATAAGAATATCTTTGGATATCGCTGACATTTCTCTTACACTTTTTTTTTGCTTGGGTTTCATTTTCCATTTTTTGTTTTTTTGCTTTGTTTGTATTTGTTTTTTGGTCTTTTGGTTTTTTGGTTTTTTCTGTTTCTTTAATACATTTTTAATTTTCTAAACGTCATCACATTTATAAAATATACTTTGTTCGGGATCTTGCCATGTTTCTTCTTACGTTTTTTGTTAGAGTTATGCCATATTCCATGTAATTATGCTTTTAGTACGGAGAGTATCTGTATATTTATCTTTCTGTTTTTGTTTTTCTTTTATCTTAAGAGCATGAGAAATGGGTTCACAGTAAGGGTTGGTTGGAATGAAAGGGGGCAATGGGGATGTCTCGCTTATTTTTCTTTCTGGGATCAAGAGGAGAATGGAGGGTTAGACCCTGTCTTCTTGTGTGTGGGGTGGGATCGCGGATTCTTTCTTTCTTTCTTTCTAAACTTATCCTTTTGTCAGCTTGGCTTAGAGATAGAGTTTCTATAGTATGTATCTATGTATGAATCTGTGTGGGTGCGCTGTCTGTGTGTGAAGGAGATAGAAGTCTATATAGAGAGATAGAGATAGATTTAGAGAGATAGAGAGAGAGAGAGTGTTTCAATAGCAATATGCCTTTCGTTAATCGGATAGTTATTTATTTGTATCTGTATCTGTAGCTTTTCTCTATATATGTATCTTTTATATCTGTTCTCACACATACAACAACAATTTCTATATAGAGATAGAGAGCTAAACGGATTAATATTCTGATCAGATCTGATGAGACACAAAAAAAAATACAATTATACTAAGTTTTCCTTTCCAGTTTTTGTTTGTTGCTTAGCTTTGCTTACATCACTAGACAATCCTTCTGTATCCTGCACCTATGTATCTTTCTGTATATTCTGCTACTCCTTTTCCTCTTTCGTCTTCTCTCTGTATGTTTCGTTTTTTCTTAGATTTTACTATAGTCTTGAACTTAAGCCTAAAAAAAAACACTTTTTCTTCCTCAAATTTCGAGGAATCTCTTTTTCTTTTTTGTCTATATTTATCTGTATTTGTATCTGTTTTTGCGCGCATATATGTATGTAATATATTTACGAGTATGTATTTATCTTTAGACACCTATAGCTTATAGAATGGAATGGATCCATATCAAAACAGGGGAGTCTGAATCCATTATGCAATGCAATCAATATCTATCTTCTGTTTCCCCACTTGTATCTGTATCTTTTGTATTTTGTTGTAATTTTTTTATGATCTGCTGGCAATCTCTCATCTGATGCCTTATTTACAATGGGTTTATTTTTATGTACTTATGGATTTTATGGTTTTGTTGCAAGAACATGTTGCATGAACATGAAGAAAATCGTTCGTTCTTTCGTTCTGTGTTTATTTTGTTGTTTTTTTTTCTTCTGTGGGTTTTGCTCTTTGTTTTTCCCTTCGTTACAGTTCCAGTTTTAGCCCGAAAATGACCTTATCTAACGACTACTTAATTTAGTGATAAAAGGATGTACTCACGTATGCCCCGCCCCCTCTGCATTCCACTCATAGAGCGAAAAATGAGAGACCACATCGATGGGAGTGGGGCAAAGGGGAGAAACGAAACGTTTTGGAGAACGCAAAACCAAGGCGTTGGCTGGAAGGATCCTGAAACTGGAACGGAAAACCAGAGAGCAGCACACCCTCCACCCCCACGCCTCACTCTCTCTCTCTCTGTGTAGCTCGCTCTTGGAATATTTAGTACTGCATCCCAGTTGGCATTTCGATGGCATTTCCGGCTCCGGCTCCGGTTACGCGGGGGCCGGCTAGTCATGTGCCTGGCACCAACGAATTCCTCTCCATCTGCTGCTCTCCACCGTCGATGTCCCTCTGCTGTCCATTGTTGTTGCCTCCTCGTTGCAGTTGCTGTGTCCTCATCTTGGGTAGGGTTGGGCTGCAGCAGGCAGAGGCGTGCAACAGGATCAGAGTGCTGCAGATGGCCATCAACACTGAGATCACAGGCGGTGGCTGAGCTGGCGCCGAGTTTCCATGATGCATGGCCGCCGGATGTTCGCCTGCAAATGAATAACGAGAAATTTATCACAACGGGTGCCAATCGGGTCGGAGGTAACAGATACGATGTGTGAGACACATCCACACACAGCAAAGATGCAAGCAGGGGGATGCAAACACACACACACTCACATAAAGCGGCTCCTACGACACCCACACATGTATGAACACACCTGCAGAATGCATTCAAAAACGCTTCGATGTGTGCCAATGCACTGCAATCAATTTGAATACTCAAATTTTGACTTGGTTTTGAGTGCATAGATTCTGCAGACCGCTCTTTTAATATCGATTCGGTGCCAGCCGAGTTCCAGAACCATCTTATGAAACATTTAAAGATATCATACCGATTTCTTACTGTACATATATTTCATTCGGACAGGTTCTTGTCTTTATAAAATTGATTTAAATCTGATTTTTGGCTTAAATCCACAACCGAGACATAGAATAAATGATATTTACTATTTACAAACAAATTTTGTATTTTTAACTCATAGAGAAATTGCTTTCTAGTTCTTATCCGACAAGTATTTTTCTTATTAATTAATTGCCTAGCGACTTAAATCAGTTTTGCCAAAGTATCTTTCGGATACATCCCCAGCAATTGAGTGATGGAAAAAAGGTTAATTTGAAAGCTGCAGCACTTTTCATGCCAGAGAAATCTGCCAAAGGAGGAGAGGGGACTTTAGCTTGCATCTATGGGATGTATCTGTATCTGCATCTGCATCTGCATGCTTTTGCTGCTCCTCCTGGCCCTGCCACTGGCGATGGCTGGCAAATCCAGCAGCTTTATTGCCTATTAACTTAATTGCCGGCAATAAAAACGCCAAGCTACTGGCTAAAAAAAGAACACACAAAAGATGAACAGGCAGCAGCAACCAACAGAAGGGATTTCGCTTCTACGAATACGAATATGGGACACTCTTTTTGGCTTCGCAATGTAAGGAGGATTTAGATGAATTCTTCAATATTTAACATAAAATTTAACTCGGATAAAAAATGAACGGAAAGTCCTATCGTATTTGACAAACTTTCACAATTCTACTTTAATGAATCTGAGAAATGTATTTGCATTTCTTCGTTGACAGCATGGTAAAAATCGTCCAAGTCATCTGTTGCATTCTGTGTTAAACCTCTTTAATTACAGGGTATTCAACTGCCCAACTACTTTTTGGAGCCAGGGGGTCCAGAATGGGCCAGGGAACAGGGGCCATGGGTGCCTTGAGTGGCATCTTGGCGGTGGTGGGGAGGGGTGCCGATGGGGGTAGATGGAGCACACAGATGCCAGATACGGGAGCCATAAATTTTGGCATGAAATGCGCTCGCGGAGAGTCTCCGAGTCTCTGTCTGTGTTTCAGTGCTACGCGGCGACTGCTGCTTCAATTATCATGCATCGTTCGTCCTTTACGAGTTCGTTGATGCCGCATCATGAGCTGTTACTTAAGTGTCTTTCCTCCTCTTTCTCTCTCTCTCTCTATCTTTGTGTGTGTCTCTATCTTTTTTGCTTTGAACTGAATGCAGATTTCGCAAACCATTTTGCCCCAAGTTCTTTGGCTGCTAAGCATTTTGAAAAGTTTCCATGCCATGCCGAATGCTAAACGACAATGGCCAATAACCAGGAGCAACAACGTTCCATCGTACGAAGCGTCCACTAATTACGAAGGATATAAGATGGAACCGAAAGGAGCGAGCGTCTGGTCTGCTCAGTTAATACGGTTTGACATAATTAAGCATTTGAGAAGGAGGAGCACTTGGAGAGGAGACACAATGAATCGTTCGTCCACTTATGACAGTAATGAAGGAGTGGCCGTAGCAGAAGGTGAAGGCGGAAAGGACACTCTCTCTTCCTCTCTCTCTCTCTCTGGCAAAGATAAAAGCGTCATAGAAACTATACCTAATTGGATTGGGGTTTTTGTATGGATTGCGTGTGGTCGAATGGACCGCTTGCAGGACACCCGAATCAGTTCAATTAATGAAAATGACTTTGATGTCAGTCGATTTTTGTGCGTCTTGGTGTAATGATCGCATCCTCTGATTCCCAAAAAGACAAGCAAAAACATACAGCAGTAAGCGGCTTTTGTTGTTGGCTTTGATGCTGAAAGACCAGGCATTATCAATAATGCAACAACTAAGATATTTATGTATGAGTACTCACACAATATAGGAGTTCAGGCGACAGGAGAAAGAGCTTAAGCGCATGCGAATGAACTCTGTGCAGACAAAGTGGACTGAGTGATTGAATGAATGAGCTTCTGAGTGGAGAAACTCCTCATGAATTCAAATATTATATCTATGTATATGCAAATAATGATGGAGGGCCGAAAGTTATTTTTTAATCTTTGATTTTAAGGAAGGAAAGTCACCCAGAGTGGATTCCCTTCGACAATTAAAATCAAGTTCGGAGCAAAAGTCTGTTATCGCGATGGATATTTCTTCCTCTGTTTTCTTTGCACCGAAATAAAAACTCATTTACCTTCTTAGTTATGCTTGGTTGCTCAAAGAGGAATACTCCAAACGGATGGGATGGAAGGGGTAGTGGCTGCTGCTCTTCCCTACTGGAAGGCCACGACTGATCTCTCTATTTTGCCGGCATTTGGGCGGCTTTTGTGTCGATTTCAATTTGGCTTTCTGCTGCCTTTTGGTGAGTCGTGCTCGGAGGGGGGGTGAGTGGTAGTCAGATACTTTTATTAAATAAACTAGTTGGAAGTGTGGTGGAAAGCGTCCCGCTGGCAGCAGAAGCTGCCACCCGGCCACCCGGCCACCCCATCAATCTCCATGCCCCATGGCGCTGTGTGGCACTGGCCCTGTGGCAACGTTGGGGCGCAAACAACTTGTGTTAATTACTTAAGTTTCAGCAGTTGTTCCACTTAACAAGTTGCTTGCTACCACTGCCTGGTAGTGCTACTGCTACTGCTACTGCTACTCCTGCCACTTTCCCCGTTCCTGCTGTTCCTCCTGCTTCTGGCCTTTTTGCCAGAGTGTCAGCTGCTGCTGTTGTTGCCGCTGTTGCTGTTATTTTTAGTCTAATTCCAGGGGCATATTTGTTGTAGCGTGCCGCTTACACGCCAAAGTCATTTGCGCTCAAGTTGTTAAACTTTTTGCTTTGTAAGCGCTTTTTTCCGGCCTCAGCGGAAGCCGGAAGGCGGATGGGCGCCTCGAACCCGGCCGAGTAGATGGGGGCGTAGATTGGAGTCGAAAACCACCCAAAGCTCAACACAGTGGCTGCGGCGTCTGCGGCATAAACGAGTCAAAACTTGCGCAAATGTTGATGCTCAAACTTTTTCCGCAACTAATTTTCTTTGACTTTTCCATGTGTGTGTGTGTGTCTGTGTTCATTTGTGTGTGCATAAATGAGTATCTATGATTTTGTGTGTACCCCTCCCCTCCTTGGAATATTGGCTAACACTTGGTCCTCAAATTGTTCCCCTAAAGAGATTCCGGATAACATAGTTATACAAATTATGATGCATGTACTCCTATAACTTTGGAAAAGCTTTCCATGATTTCCTCAAAACATTCTTGTCAATCGTTCCTGTCGAAGTGGAATTTAAAGGAAAGACATGCAAGAAAATATAATATTTGATCATTGTATCAACCAAAATGTAATTCTAGGCAACATCCTGAAGTTAATGTGAAATAGCAATCCATTTTTAAATGTTTTATCGGATAAGAAGCGCTTATATTTAATGTGTATGAAACGGATTGAATGAGGTGGTTTTTTTTTGTTACACTTTTGGTTTTAAACACAAAATCGGGTATGTTTGCTTAAACGTTAAATACTTTTAGGGAGAGAAGAGCCAAATTGTTTGCCGATTTTTCGAAACTCATAAAATTTTTTATATAGTTTTGAATCACTAGTAATGGGGAAGAAATAGGGATACAATCTAACAGATACGGAATCGAAAATAACAATTTTACAACACCAACAAAATCTGAAAGAAAACTATAAAGAAAACACTTCATCAAAATATTGTTGCCATTTCAGATAATGTCCCACAAATATTACCGAATATGTACCGCCTTCATTTTATAATTTCGACACAGGACATTATCTATTTCGGGACATTTTGTCGGAATGGGGTTTCCAATTATGTTAAAAACCCATTCCTTGTTCTTTTTTCTGTCCTCAAATGTTTGTTTTTTACAAAAAAGATACAAGATAGTGTTTTTTTTTTTGGAATCGATTCTATGTATGTACATACCGTCGCACCCAGGCCGTTCTGGTTCACCACCGAAGCTCCTAAACTCCTCTGGAAAGTCAGACCAAACTATATATTGTGTTTAGAAAAATAAATCTCTCTCTTGCTCACTGCATTCAGAAATTTCTCTCTCAAATCTTCCATATTTCGCGTATTACAAAAGTCGATTATATATTCTAAAAATTAAAAAACAAAATACTAAATATGTGCATACAAAACATTTGGTAGCATTTGGTAGTATTTTCAACAACTATTAATTAGTACTTTTTTATAAACATTTTTCAAGGCAAATGCATTCCATACAGTAAATATTTTCCGGCATTTATTATTCGTAGCGTAACCACAAGAATATTCTATAAATATTAATTAAACAATAATAATCGCTTTCAATCATTTTCCCTGTATATTTTTATATTTTTCTTGTTTCTACTTGAAGCTTTAACTCCGTTTTCATTGCGGAGCAGAGCTCAAAAGTTATACACCTAATTGTTGGCTCAGTCGTTTGCCCCCAGGGACTACTCTCTGCCCCCCGCCGACTCATGTCTGCAGCAATCTCTATGTTTAATGTCATCTCCCCGAAGCGTCTCCGGTGTAGGAAAAACTTGTCGTCAATCACTGGACCAAACGCTCGCTCTGTTCCGCTCCGCTCTTAACTGCTCCGCTCGTCTGTCAAATAAAGCCGAGGCAAAAGCTTAGTTGACTTTTGGGCGCCCGCACATTTGTCTTGCTGAAAACCCCCCACCCTGCCTAAAAAAGGGAACCCCTCGTAACCCAGGAGCTTCCTTATTCGGACATACCAGGCACTCGTTTTAACCAATACGACAACAAAAAAAAGGAAAGGTACATACATAGGGCGCTTTTTTGCATAGTAGGACACACAGAGCGCTGCTCGGACACTGGGTCTGGCCCTCTACTCACCATCAACGATGTGGACGCGGACCGATGTGGGATTGGCATTTGAGGGGGCGCATGTGTAGAGGCCCTCATCCTCCTGTATGGCCTTCTGGACGAGGAGACGGCTGGTGGTCAGTACACCTTTCTCAGTGACTAATGATATGCCGCCGCGAGGTGAATCGAAATTTATGACCTGAAATGAATAACACCCAAAACACGAGAGAGAGAAACGAAACAAACAAAACAGAAAAAAAAACAGAGCTTAGTACCACACACAACTTTCAGGAGCTGCCTGCCGCTGCTGCTCTACGAAATGTTCTACAGATTTTTGGAGTTTGCTTGGGTTTGCTGTGGGAAGAGGAGATGGAAGGGACGGAGTCTGTGGCTCTCCAGAGCTCATGTTATTTAAATTTTTATTAATGACAGTCGTTTTAGTCTCAAAAGAGCAGCCAGGTTGCAGGATTTACAACAGCAAAACAGCAAATCATAAAGAAAAATGTAAAAGCTTGACCGATGCGTTGGTGGATATTGTACCTTATTGTATCTAGGATCATTCTGTAAAGGAAGTTCAAAAGTTAAAAATCGAAATTCAAGAGTTAGAAAGTCTTGAAAAATGTACACTTTTAGGGGCGTTAATATGTGTTGTGTCTTTTTGTTAAGATTTCATTCGAAAGTTTTGAGGCTACGTCAGTGCATTTTTCGTATCGACAAGAACTTGCAGATGTTTCAGAATGGCAAGCCATGACCTTAAGATGTGTCTGCTGCCATAACGAATTTCGAACTAGCTTTTAGGCTTAACTTCTATGGTATTTCTTCTACGAAACCTATTCCACAAAGGCGTGTTCTAAAGACACTTCGTTCTAGTGCCTAATAGCCTGCACAACTTAAAGAAATCTTTGACAATGAGGTTTTTTGGTTGAGTTCCCTGATTGCTTTAGTGTTATTTGGGTGTGTGGGGGGAAGAAAAGAAATATTACCGCCGAGCACTAATAATCGTAAAAAGTGTAAGATGTCTCTGCCGTAACTGAAAGCGGAGTGAGAGAGGCGGACCCTTGTCAAATATAATTATTGATGCTGTTCTTATCCCTCGCTCTCTCTTCTTTACTGTCGCATCCTATATCGTATATGTAGTGTAAGCCCCCATATATGTACACGTGCACCTGTCATGTGGTGTTTTTTTTTTATTTTGATGCGGGGGTTTTTTTTGTTTTGTTTTTGGGGATTGGGGACGCACTCACCTCGCGATTGTGGGACCAGGAGACGGTTGGCGGTGGTTCCGGTGCAAATTTCACAATGCAGGTTAAATTGATGGTGGATCCTTTGTTGATGTGCAGGTCGGGGCCGCCAATGACCTCGGTGATGGGTTCTGCACAAAAAGATACAAAAAGAGAGGCAAAGAGAGGTTTAAAACTCCATTGCATAAGCACAGAAAATGGGGCATAAAACATTTTGAAAGCTCATTTCGGTTCTAAAACTCAAACAACAATAAAAGTAAGACACAAGAGGGGCAAGAGGTCTTTCCGTTGAGTGGCTCGACCATGTGGATACCCATCTCACACTCCCATTTTGCGAAACTAATTTCACTAGAGATTCTCTATTTAAAAGAAGAATAATTCTTGGGTCAAGTGGTAATGATAAATTCTGTCCTAAAAATATATATTAATGTACAGGGTATAACAAACGTATATATCTCTATTGAGAATAGAGCCATTGAGTGATGGAAGGGTATGAAGAGATGGTAATAAGGGGGCCAAGGACACTCGAAATCGTCCTCGAGGTTGTCGTTGTTGAGCCTCTCTCTCTCTCTCTCTGTTTAAGAAAAGTTTATCTACCGTTGCGTTAAATTGTTTTCTTTTCTGCCGCGTAACCAGGGGTCGTATCTTAGGGGAAGAACCCCCTCGGAACACCACTCCCTCCCCCCCACCACTTCCAGGAATATGTATGTGTGTGTGTATTTGACATTTACACGTTTGTTTACTCTCTTTATTCATCGTAAAACAATTTCTGACTTTTTGAAGGAGCAAAAACCAAGCGGAAAACGGAGGCTAAAAATACACACACACGGAAAAATAGCAAAAGCAAAGAAAGTGAGCCAGAATAAATGCAAAGTGACAGTAGAACTAGCGGGGGAGAGCGAGCGCAAAATATACAGAGATACACGAGAAAGATGTAGCGGAAGAGAGACTGGGAAACACGCAGATACAAATATGCAAATTCAGCAGCAAATTGTGTCATTTGTTCAAGGACATTGATTGAAATCTCAGTAACTAAAAATTGGCAAATTCTGCGTAGCATTTTCAGCCTCGAAAAACCCCACATTTGTATATATGGCTCGAAGCATATGTTACACTTTTTACTCATCAAATGAGCAGTTTTAGCCACAAAAACCCTGTAAGCTTAATGAATATTTCGATACTTTTAGGCGATCCACAATCTATGTATACATATATCCTGTTTATTCCAAACACCTCAAAATAACCATCGTAGCCCACACTGCACTCCCTATCTTGTTCTCTAACTCTCTCTCTCTCCCTCTACAGAGAAATCTCTTTCATTCGTCTCCACTAATAAATTGTGGGATTTCTTATATGTGTTTTTGTCTGCCAGCAAAATGGCTGCTTTAGCGCTTACGTTTTCGTGTGTCTGTATCTCTCTCTCTCTCTCTCTCTGTCTGTCTTTCTGTGAGTGTCTGAAGTGCAGTTACTTTGGCTAACGGTTATGTGCCCTCCCCCTCTCTCTGTCTCTGGAGGTGGCGCCCCGCGCCAAAGGTTAGCCAAAGTTATGTACTAGCAAATGGTGGCCCAATTTTCTTATGCAACACACTCTGGTACGAGCAGCGCTCGTGTCCCGTATCTCGTATCTCTCAATCTCCATTTGAAGTTCTTTATGCGCGGTCTCTCTGCCTCTACTCCTCTCGGGCCCCCTGTCTGCATACGTGCCCCATTTTGCCGCAGATTTGATCTCTGATGTGGGGATTGCCGCCTCTTCCGCTGTTTGCCAAAGAAATAATCCCAAAGATACTTTTGAGTGAGTAAAAAATCAGCAGAACTGAAGTGAATTCATGGAATAGAATGGCTGCACGATGTTGCAGCTACAAGAAATAAAATGTATCTTCAAGCATTTGCATCTAAGGAAAACGCTTCAAAGTTTTAGTTTAAATTTTTCTGTGTATTAATATGCGTTTATTTGTGCTACCAAAGCTGCTGAATTAACGATATTTGTGGTGTATTTATCGAATGAATATCTATGTGTCTGTGTCGTATCTGTATGTGTATTTATGGGAGTGACTGCTGCTGCTGCTGCCGCTGCTCACGATCCTCGTGAAGGCAGATCAGAGACAGCTGCGTAATTAGTCGAAAGATGTCAGTGGCAACCTCCACCTTCTCCTCGCAGTCCGCAATTTCTCCTTCAACATCTTCTCGTAGTCGGCCTTCATTTTCTCCAGCTCTGCGGCGATTACCATCTGAATATCTGATTCGCTTGTGGAAGCCAAATTGATGGACTTATCGTCCAGTGACTCGTGCAAGGAAGGCTGCTCATTCAGTGCCTCGTTCGAGGAAGGATGCTCCCTCGCCATCTCCTGGGAAGGGGATGTATTTTCAGCCATTCTTTCACACAAATCGATCCACGTGGGATCGATCCTATAAACGAATATTTTAGTTACTAGTTGTACGCTGCCCAAAAAACGAAGTGTATCTTTTGGGTTGCTTTCTGTTGAGTTTTTTCTCTCTCTCTAAATGCATTGATGTTAAAAGAGTGAGCTGCTCGTGTGCTGCTATGTTGTACACATGGGTTTTTCCATTGGACAAATACATAAATGGTTTAACACTCCACTCAATCCAGGATACATAATCAAGTGACAATCGATTCACAACTGCCGCTGCTGCTGCTGCTGCTGCCTTCATCATCTGTCAATGATTATCGAAATGTGTGTGTCTACCCCTACACACCCCTGGCCGACGATCTTTTCATGCACCAAAATGCACACATGATGCAAATATCTCCCCGATATCCCCTTATACATATATAAAATGCATTGTGTTGCATCCATAATGCACTTCTGATGATAGATTCCTGGCTTTTGCTGGCTGCCCTTCCCTGCCACATCCCACACGGCCGCTGCTGCGTTTGCTGTCAATTGCAAGCTGTTTTCCCGGACTACTGCCAGCCTTTTGTCTCCAAATTTCGATTCTGAAAGTCAATCAATGGACAAAAGTGGATTTTGCATACATAAACATACAAACACCATATCCTTTATACATATGTACATACATATATATATATATATGTACATACATATAAGCACATTCAACCAATCAACAATCGAATCGAATCGATGTGTACGTGCCTCCCATTGTGTCCTGTGCGTGTTGCGCCTTGTTGACTTCTGGGGGACACAATGCCTCCGTTCAGCCATTCGGCAATTGCCTTCAAATATATTTCGCCCACATTCCCAGACAATTTCCCAAATATTCCGAGCATAATTTCGCTTTAATAACACCGACGAGGACCCCCGAAACTATAATTTTTCAGATAAAGTTTTGTTGATTTTCCTTGAAGTCTTCCTTACGTTGTGCCCATAAAATCGCGCATCGTAGAACAATGGTGGCGACAAGCGGCAACAAATTTTATTACCCTTACCAAAAAAAAAAAACAAACAAAAGGGATCCATTCCCATCCATTCTACCTTCTGTTTTGCTCTGACATTCGGGACAATTCAATTGAAAAAACATAAAGGTTTATGGGCGTGTAAGCCTTTTGCCTTCCTACCGTCTCTCCCGCCCTCTCCCTCTGCCCAGTAAGTGGGTGATTGTGTGATGTTATAGGGCAGCATTATGTTAACCTTTATGGCGGCAACAGAACCGTATACATCGTTAAATTGGGGAAAACTTTAATACTCTACGAAGATTAGGGGATTAAACAGACACACAGAAAGGGAACAGCAGTGAAAGCATACATAAATGCACATACATATGTACATAATATGTACATAATATGTAACGATGAAAGTATTGTAATTGGCATATCCTAAGGGAATACATCCTAACTCTTTCAAATACAGAATATATGTATGTATATATTCCCCAAAGATTCTCACACTCTTTGAGCTACATACATTGATAGGGAGCTCGTGAAATTGTATTCTATAAATAACAGCCAAACTCATTCCACAGTGCAATTCTTTGGCACTCCGAAATAAAGTCACGAAACGTCTCAAAAGAACGCAGCTGTAGATCTGATCTGCTGATAACAAGCTGTTGCCTCTCTCTCTCTCTCTCTCTCTCTCTCACCCAACACGAATGAGCAAGGCAAAGTGTTGCTGCTTTGCCTTGCGAGGCCGAAGAGAGCAATAAGAAGCTGACGAGAGAGCGAAAGAAATGCAAAATACTGTAAATACTGAACATTGTTGTTGCAATTAACATTGGTCTCTGCCTGCGACCGCTATATTGATGCTCGTTGTGTGGTTTTGCGAGGGGCAGGAGGAGTGCAATGAAGTAGTGCAAAAGCTGAGCTGTGGTGCTTGAGTGATCGAAGAAACCAAAGTACTGAGTGACAATTCGGGTGTATTCGGCTGTGTGTTAATGGGGGGGCTCTGCTACACTGGTTGGTCGACCTACTCAGTTCTTTATTTGTGGATTTTACACACACAAGAAAATATACTAATACGGATACTATATACCCTCTTGTGCTCTCCTAAGTAAGGGGTATAATTAACACACTCATGTAGATGGAGGACAGGTAGACGGTATTAGGAAGTTTTTATGGCAGCGCATTAGTGGAAAGTGGAAAATATTTTATGGAATTTACAGTCTTATGGTTTCTACAGTCTCCGATTCCCCCTCAGTGATCCACTATACCAATAAAGCATGTGCAGGGCTCCACTTTCTACAAGGTTTTTCAGTCTACACTCAGCCCACATACTCGTACAGCAGCATGGCTACAGCATTCAAATTCGATCCCAAGCAAAAAAACAAAACAACAACATTGGGTGAGGGAATGAGCGAGGTGTTTAGTGAGTGTGTGTGTCGATGTAAGGGTCTTTCTGCCAACAAAGGGCAACCTTTCGAGAATCTTCACTTCATGGGGAGGGGCCGAAAAAACATCGACATTTGATAGGTTTTATTTTTGTTTTTATTGAAATTTATTGCTTGATTTACACGAGTTTAAGTGACAGCCAACACACACGATATTTGTACGGGTGGGCGGGGAGGTGAGGACAATATTTTGGGAGCCATAAATCACATTCGAAAGCCCCGGCATAAAAGTTGCAAATTAGGCTACAAATGTTGACAAGGCGATTAATCAAAGTGCAAGGCTGCCTCGCAAATGCAGCAAAACTAATTCGACTGCGAGAGGGAGCGAAAGGGAGTGAAAGGAGTCATGAATCATTCATAAGCACCGCTTATAATCCACGCAGAGGTAGGAGTCTCTCCTCCAGAAATTACGTTGATTAATGAGTATCTCACACTCTCTGCCTCTCCCTCTGTCCATTTGGCACTGTCTCTCTGTCCTTCTCTCTCTCATTCCTACTCAATTCCCCATGGCTCGTGTCCTTTTGCATTTTGGTCACGCAGACCGCAGAGCGAGGCATGTCCTTTTGGCCAGGCGATACGTAGGAGATTCCTCCTGCGATTCGTTCAGTAATTGAGTTTGCAAGTGGTAAAAGGAGTGCCTAGTGCCGAGGCCAGTGTGCAGGGGGGGGTGGGGAGCGAGAAAGGGAAAAGTAAAAATCACCAAAAGATAGATCCAAATTCCAAATGTGCTCCAAGGAGGACACACATGAACGAACTTTTGTCTATGGATCTCACAGCTCTCCATCTCCATCTCTTATTTGACCAAATTAAAAGTAAAAAGGTCATAAATTCCTCGTGGGAATGTGCCATACAGGGCGGCAGCTCCTTCTCCTATTATTTGAATGGGAGACCGAATCACCGCATGAATGGCATAAATAATAAACCTACTGCATACATACGTATGCATATGTATGTACTTCCAGGCGCCACACGCATCCGAAATATACACAGATAAGCCCACACACTCATGCACATACATCCACAATGAGAACGCTTTTGATGATTTTCCATCTGGTGGACGGTCCCTAGTGTCGTATGCGTAATATTTGTTTAATATTAACCCAAACGAATCATCATCATACATACACGGGTGCCACGGCTACGCCCTGTTATGCCCACACACACACACACACACACACACACACACACCAACACCACTGCCATGGCCACTGCCACGCCCACACGCACATGAGTGGGAGCCTCCCCCTTGAATGACCCGCAATTTTCCCATGGGACCCGCTTTCGGGGTCGGAGGTTTTTGGCTTTGTTTTTAAAGCCGCTTTTGGTACCCGAAATCAGGGGATAAACGCGGCGCCAGAAGAGCACTGGCAAATACCATGGCTAGGGCAGCGGCAGCTCTGATTTTGTGGATCAATAAATTATATCTGAAACAAAGGAAATCTGTTTAAATTTGTAGCCAAAAAGAAAGGCCGTAAGTCAGGCCAAGTCCATGGTGGCTCCAAATGAAAAGTGGAAAAAACAATTCAAACATTCATAGAAAAGTAAAAAAGCCAGCAAGCAGCTCGTTTCAGCAGATTCATTTCGTTATTGTGTGGCATAGAATTATCATAACAATCATTCTCACAGCACATCTCTCTCCATCACAATTTGAAACTCTTTTGGTGTGCGAAAAAAATGGCTTACAATACAGATAGCTACACCACAAACATTGTTCATTCAGCAGTGGTAATAGCACAAAAAAAATGCAAAATTAAAGACAACTTTAAAGTTTATGGGGTGTGGCCTTTCACTGACATCTCTCCATACACTTCCTTCGCTTCACGCATTGCGTAAACATTTCCATTCATCCATTTCCATGTCTGCATATTCATTAGATATCGTGACAGCCTGTTTTGCAGTGTGTCTTCCCCACCGTGTGTCCAGGAAATCGACATGAATTATTTGACTTCCAGCAAAAACCAATAACCAAGCGATTTCTCAACAGGGTAACACCTTCTGCCGACCCACAAGAAACAAGCAGCTGCCACCTCTCGTTTTTTTTCGCTCCCCCACTACCCAAAAAGGAGCTTCTTCTGTCATCGCTTCATCGATATCCTTCCACACAAAACAACTCGTTCCATTGCCCCAACAGCAAATACCACCATTTCGTCCCCATTTGACAAATGCTAAAAACTGACGCATCCTTGGCCTTACTTTCGTCACGAATGCCACACACTTTATTTGCTGGCATTTGGCATATAACAAGGACATGCTTTAGCAGTGGGAGTGGCAGTGGCAGTGGCAGTGGCAGTGTTGGAGTGGAGTCGACGAGGGGAGAAGTAGTTCCCCTAGTTCCTCTTTGCAACCGCAAATGTGTGTTGTGCGTGATTTCCATGCCCACAGCCACGCCCTACCCTATCGCCTCGCTCCTATCTACATATATATCCTTGCGCCCCGATCCATATCCCTATCCCTATCCCTATCCCTATCCCTATGCCCTCTTTCTATATCCTCCTCGTTCCGTGTGCCACATCCTTATTCTCCTTCCCGGCGAAAGGCAAAAGTGTTGAAAGTGGAATTATGTGTGTGTTTGTGTTGACATTATAATAATGGTTTTGGTTTATGTTTATAGTCTGCCGAATCCACACACAAACACACACATGAGTCGCCCATGTGCTCCTTTCCCTTTTACTCCCTTCTAATGCTCGTATTTTGCGTTATTGCGACTCCTCCCTGCATGTCCTGATACCTACAATTCCTATTGCTAGTCCTATTCCTTTGCTCGCCTTCCCATATATAACATGTCTGTCTGGGGGCTCTCTTTCTGAGCTTCTAAGGATGGGTTGTGGGGTCTCCCTCTCTCTGCCCTGCAACGCTGAGTCCTAGGACCTCTCTTTCGGGCGTGTCTCGCCTCCTCTCTGCTTTGATTACTATTCAAATATTGTGACAGTGTGAAAAATAAACAAATTTGCATTATTTATTTTCTCGCATTTGTTTGTGTTTTGCTGTTGGGCCTGTTCTGATAGTCAGGGTAAAGTGGGCGTTGTCTTCCCAAGAAAAAGCCAACAGTTTTCGCTGTAGATTTGCCCAAAAAAGAAAAATAAAACAACAATTAATAAAGCAAATTAAATACTTTGAAAAGCGGAAAATGGGGGGGACGCTTTTAAATTTTAAGAAATTATGCTGGATATGCCATGAAAGAGATTACGAAATGAGGAGAAATGGGACAACGAGGCGACAAAGATGAGCTGAGGGGGAAACAGTGGAGCAGATGGACAAGGATAAAAGATACAAATTAGAGCAATATTTTTCAGTAGATTATCCCCCATGAATGGAAATGAATGGAAACTCTGCAGATACTTTCCTGCAGTTCTATTCATTTCTAAAATTATCCACACATGTTTTTCCATTCTTAAGCTTCAGATTATTCCAGCCCCTGCCACAAAGCTCTCATCATCTGTTCTCCTAAAACAGTCTTGGCCCCACCCCCTTTCCCCCCAAAGTTTCATCAAAACTTCAGCGATTCTCGCTCTTTCTGCCGCCTTTGTACACATAACTATCCATAAGATACTCCACGCATAAAAATGCACAGAGCAGCCGACAGCTGATGCTCTCTGTGTTTGTGTCATAAGCTTTGTGGCTTTGCTTTTTTGTATCCTTGTGTATCCTCGAGTCTCACCGCCTCCTGCATAAGTTGTGATTTATGAGCCGTAGCAGCGGCAGCGGCAGCGACAGCAGCGTTACCTCCGGCTGAAACGCGTCTCCGATGCGCATCGGGGTGTCGGATGCCTCGCCTCCCAAACGGAGAAGTAGATCCAAGGAGTCGGCCATAAAGTGCAAATGGTGCCCAAGGGAATCATCAAAAGCAGCAAAAAGCTGCCATAAAACGACAGCACGAAACATGTGCGACAGCAGCAGCAGCCCAAACTAAAAGCCACACACAGGGCAAAGAAGAGAACGAACCCCGGAAATAGATACCCCATCAAGTGGTCAACATTTGGTGTTGCCAACGCTTCGAATGGACACCATCGTGGCTGCTGCCTGCTCGCTGGTGGCTTCTCTCTGTTTGCTGCCAGATTGGATATCAGTGTAAACATCAAAGTAGTTGGCAAATCACTCACACGTAGCGTTGGCCCCCTGAACCAAAAGCAGACTATTGGTCCCGGGGAATGAGCCTAGGAGGGGAACTTTGCAAAGGAGTCGACCCAAAGAGTCCAAAGCGGGAGCGGAATTGACACAAGAGAAGAGACCCCAAAACCCTCGCACTCTCATTTCGAGAGTACTCCAATGAGGACATCGATGCTTCTATGGCCACGCATACAAATTGGCGGCACTCTTGAGATCACACTGAGCGAAATCATGGGCGCCGTCTAAGCCAGTTGTGGCTGCCAGTAACTCAATAATTGCGGGATACTCGAGTCCGTGTAACTTCATTAGGATGTAGGAGCGGAAATGCTTCCTGCTGTACTCTATTGCTGAACGATTGAGTGAATTTGGGATTAGATTGGATGCTGCAAGCTCACAGATCCAATAAATTGTTGGCAAAACAGGAGAAGCATTTTTAATTTATTTTGTTTACTTTTTGATGATACAACTAAATGTGTTAAAAGGTTTTGTGTGGCTTATTGGCGCTTTGATTACTCACCGACAATATTCAGATAGACAGCATGGCCGATGGGTGGTGTGGTGGAGATCTGGCACTCGTAGATGCCCGAATCCTTGCGCTGGGCATAGCGTATGCGAAGGGACCAATCCTCGGCGTGTGGCGAATGCTGGGCCTCGAAACGCTGATCTGATGTGTACGTATAGCGGCCGACAGTCAGCAGATGGATGTCACGATGTCGCACCCATGAGACCTGCAAAAAGAGAGAGGGAAAACGCGCACTTAGTGACTGTGACTGTGACTGTGACTGGACAATGACTGGGATGATGTCCTGCTGGTGCTGACTTTAATTGCGCGCTTTGTTGGTGTCCGTCCCTTAATTGCAGGACAGGACACACAGGACAAACAATTTAAATGCCAAATTGAAATCGAATGTGGGGTCTGAGTCTCTCCACTCCCCATCCCCCCTTCCACCCGTTCTGTCCCCGAACATTGAGGTCGTGCAAAGACCCAACATGAAGTGAACCCTATACACATCCCCCTCGCCTTTGTTATGCTCTTTGAGTTTTATGGCCTGTGGTCCCCATGGTCCGAGGAGTCTGAGAGGCTCTTAAATGGTGGCCATAATTACGCGACGCTTCAACGAGGAAACCAGTCAAAAAGAGCGGCACAAAGGGCAGCAAGAGGAGTGCCGCTGGGCGGCCAAGAGGAGCGTAGGGCATTACCCATAGAAGTACCCAGAGGTGTACGTTTAGAAGGCCCAAAAATGATGCCGAAAGGCATGCCAAAAGCTGTGGATTTTCGGGCGCTTTTCAGGTTAGAACCCTTGACATCGTCGCCCTTTGGTTATCGAAAGTGCCACCACAACACGCATTGCAAGAGGATTTTCGACTCGTAACCAAAAGAAGGCAGAGCTCCTAGCATAACTTTCATAAATTCCATTCGAGTATTTATAAACGACAGTCCCAGAGCTGCCAAATGCATCGCTTGAATATCCTTTATGTGCCATCATCAATCGGTTGCCAACGATCAAATGTAATTTGAATTTTTCAGCATTTTGTGGGCAGGGAGGGTCTGGCAGTGTTCTGTAATTATTTTAAATGCGGTTTTCGCTCGTTTAGTATTTGTTGTGTAATTTCGTACGTGTGTCGCACGGAGGATGGTGGTCCTGTAATTATCACACAGCGGAAACTCTATATTCTATGCGATTTGTTGGGTGGCAATTAGATAATTACGACAACATTATTAGCAAATTAATTTTGATTTTATGCGGCCGAGTGCCAAATGAGAATGACAGAGAAAAAGAGAGAGTGCGTCTACATGTACATATGTACATCTGAACATATGTATATGCATTAATTATTCGTGTATTTGTATATGGCAGACATTCCAATTGCAAATTGCGCATTTTTGCAGTCCTTCCTGCTGCTGTTGTCCCTGGCATTCAGCCAAAGCATTTGGCAAAGGAAATGTCTGTGAGTGTGCGTGTGAGTGTGAGTGTGAGTGTGTGTGTGCCCACTCTCCTCATTTATAGAAAGACAAAATATACTCGTATTTCGAGAAGAAGAGCCAATGAACATTGTATGGCAGCGAGGAGGAACTCAGTACTCAAAATAACCTACATCCAGAGCAGCCCACAAATGAGTGAAAGAAATAAAAATCGAAAGCAGAAAATGTTATCGTCAGATTATTTATTCAATGGGTTAATTGTGCAACGAATCGGTAAGGTTTTTGCAGTGAATTTTAATGTTAATATATATTTTGTGCCCCTTTCGAATGAAGGCATTCAACCAGACCAGAGTTAAAGCATTAAACTGCTAGTGCCGCTGGCTGAATGGCAAGATGCCAGTCAAACGGTAGCGCGGAACCCTTTCTCTCGTTCTTTGCTTCTAGTTTCAGCGAAATGAAGAAATGAAAATCGCATTTTAGGGGAAAAAAATCGTAAAGCGAGAGAGTAGCAAACACTGCGTCCGTGCCACCGATAAAGTCGCCGCTTGGCTCTGTTGCGGCAAAGGGATTTTGGGTGTTCGTTCTCAATTTGGTTCTCTGTGCACACACATAACACAGGGACAGGGACAAGGCCTTCTCCTCTCTTTCTTCGCCTGCCGATGATTGGCTGGATAAGGGACGCGGGGCTGTTTGGGGCATCTGCTTCATGTGTCCCCAAAGTCGCGGTGACAAGCGTATTTTTGTTGTTGTTCTTTCTTTCCTTCCCCATTTGCTGAGGGTATTGCGAGGTATCTGCGATGCTCAAGTCATTGGATAATTTTCATAGCTCTGATGGGCATACAAAATTTCAGGAAAACTCATTATTAAATGCGAAAACCTACTCCAAATCGAATCAAACTACACACATATGTATATCCCCGTCCATAGTTTCGATTGTTACCCAGGGCATCAGACGCTTCGCTCTGCGAATTTGTAAGTCCTGCTTTTGTTCGTGAACCATCGACTGTCTCTGGTTTTCTTTGCTCTGGCGACACTTTGTTTCCTCTGTTGCACAGTTTTATTTTGTCGAGTTTTTTTAGTGTGCGGCATGGAGCATGGGGCATGCCTTACGTTATGGAGAGAGGCGTGTGGTTCCTGCAGCTTAAAGTTTGCGCTGCGTGAAACTTTTTAGTTGGTTTATATTCCACGGGGTGGCACGATACTCCTGTGGCGGGCGGTAGGTAGTTGGCGGAAATTATGAGATGCCCTTGCTTTTGAATATGTATGGGACTTCCTCTCTCTCCCTCGTTGGCTCTCTCCCAGTCCCGCGCCCTCTCTGTCGCAGCCTTTATAATTTTCCTTTTACTTTTCTTTCGAGTCTTTAGCCGAGAACTGAGACGTTTGTGCAACCCCCCCAAGAAGTTGTTTGCTCAGTTTATTGTTGGCATTGTTACCATGCCACATGCCAGTGCCACACCCCACTGAAACTGCCACTGCCACTGCTGCTGCACGTGAGAGGTTGCTGATTGGGGAACTGCCTTCCGAATGGTCGGTCTTGCCAGCATCGATGCCCCACGCTGTGAATTGCATCGCGTTGAATCGGCTGCAGCCAGAATGAAATGCCAATCAGTGTCCTGTGCCCCACTCCCCAGTCCCCAGTCCCCAGTCCCCACTGCCCAGTCCCCATAGAGGATTTGCTGGAACAAACACCTTTATGGCTGACAAGCGGAATTTCCTTTTGCTTCTCCACAAACACACACACAGAGGGAGAGAGAGAGAGAGAGAGAGAGAGTGAGAGAAAAACTTGTCCCAAGTCCCAAGTCATGGCAGCAATCAGGTAAAGGGAAAGACTTTCCTTCAAGCAGCATATTTCACACGAGCTAAACCTGCGACAAGGGAACACTGAGAGGGAAAAATGAAGGATCGTCTCCAGCCCACTTGGAGAGACTTCGATATCGATCACTTGGTCCAAAGACAGGTTTTGGGGAGACGCAGAAAAGACAAACTTTCATCATCGCTTTCAAGAAATAATCGCTTTAATTTCTATCAGCAACATATGCAGTTTATTCCAACCGCTGTCCCCCATTTCGGCGAGCACCGAGTGTATACCCATCGTTCCAGCCACATCCCCTCTGCTTCCCCTCCCCTCGTTTGGCAGCCACTAATGACATTTTCTGCAGTATCGCCAAGAAGTTCTCGAAATAAACAGAGCCCCCACCCACCGCCTACTGGGACAGATGCATATAATAATAATCACATTAAATTAGAAAATGCTGCACTCATAATTTTTGCTCATTTCTGGCTCCTACTTTTACCGCCCACTTCCTGCCACGCCGCTTTTGGCATGGAGAGAGATGGATAGAGAGGAAGCGGGGAGGAGTGGGAAAAGAGAGTGGATGCCAAAAAAGCCAACGGGCATAGGATGTTTTGGATTTTCGAGCTTTAGTTCAGCGAATCCGACGTTACGGAGTGGGGGCCTTGTGGAGGATTGGGGCCATCGAAATATCGAAATATAATTGCAGAGAGAAACAGAAGAGCAAGAACAAATAATGAGAGAGAGAGAGGGAGAGGGGAAACTTGTGTGTGTGTGCGGACGGAAATCATCTTTTGGAGCATCGTAAATTGCATTTGGAAATTTCGCAAACAAGAAATTCAAAATGAAATCAAAATGCCATCAAATTTATGCACAAAAATATTTTGGGAACCTGCCGCCCACTGCCGCCGCCCTCCCTTGCCCATCTTTTTGTCCATCAGAGGGCAGAATGGCAATGCATTCTGTAATTTTCCACAAAACTGCAATAAAGATACGTTTTTCTTTGGATTTTCCGCTGTGGCGAGTAGCAAGGGAAAGCAGCCTTTAAAGTGGTTTTATGTTGTTCGATTTGGAAACGGAGTGGGACCCCAGTCAATGATTTTCCTATCAGTAGAGAGTTTTTGGCAACAGACAAATCAAGTACAAAGCACTCGGGGCGAATGCCTTTGTTCGATATTTCATTTCATTACAACATACGTACATCTGTGTGAAAGCAGCAACAGAATACAATTATTATTATCGAGAATTTCTATATATATTTTAAAAAGGTAAAGCAGAACCCGAGGTCTGTGCATTTATTAATTATAATTGCTTGTTAATTTTTTAAGATGATCGGAAAGCTGCCAACCCCATGGGACGATTTCTGTCTTATACCTGATTATGAAATGGGCATGGAGGACGACGATCAGTGGGAGGAGCAGGAGAAGGAGATCGAAGTGGAGGAAGAGGAGCAGGAGATGGAAGAGGAGGAGGACGCTGATCCATTTTCTCGTTTTCCATACGCCACATAAGCCACAAATAGAAATAGGAATCGACACGGAATTGACACTAAAAACAGCCTTGTGATTCGTTGGAGCAATTTAATGTCACGAATAATCAATAAATAATATTGAATATTTAAGTCTTTTTTGTTGTATTCAACACTTGCTGGAATACCCTGCCTTAAGTCTCCATTAAGGCCACCGCACATCGATGCCACATCTCTGTGGGATGTCCTTTCTGCCTCTCTCTCTCTCTCTCATAGTCTGGGGCGGTCTGTCACTGCCTTCCCTTTCGACGGTTTGTTTTGGTTTCACTTGAGTTTTTGGTATTGCTTTGTTTTATGCATGTCGTCACGCATCGCTTTTCAAAACACAACAAAGACAAAAGCCAGAAGAGCAGCTGAGGAAAACCTCAGAAAAAAAAGTCACATCCGGCACTTGCAGCGACACTTACGCATGCCCCAACTGGTGGCAGCCATTCAATGCCTGATTTTCCTCGACTCCATTGCTACGCGGTGACAAGTGCACAGCCGCAGAAATTACAACGATGAAAAGTTGAAAGGAGCAAAAAGAAGCAAGTTGTAGGGCTGCCACCCACAGCACAGCACAGCAAAGAACAAGCGGAGCCAGCAGGGCTGTCATTTAAGCTAAAAAGTAAACCAATTGTTAGTTTTAATGGGAATTTATTGGGTAAATATTTGACAAAAGCACAAGAGAAATGCCTTCTGCCTTGTGCCTTGTCGAACATTTGTCGTGTTGTCGTCCGTTTGGTGGATTTAAGATTAAAAGTTTTGCCGTCCATCCCATCGCATCCCCTATGGAACCGCTCTGCCCCCCTCTCTCTCCTATGACACACCATTTGGCTTTGCTTTTAATTTATTTTGAATTTTCTGCGTTTATCTTTCCATATATATATTTTTTTTTTGCTTGGCAAAGTTTTCATTACTGTTCCCCCCAACCACGACTCTTGCATTATTTTCCACTATATAGTCTGTGTGCGTGTGTGTGTGTGTGTGTGTATATATTTTATGGGAAATCTACTGGTTTTTATGATTTATGCTCCACTAAGTTTCCAAAGACAGAATATCATCCGACATCAGCATGACAAAGCTTTTGTTATGCATCTTTTAATTTGGTCAATAAATGTCCGTACTCCCTCTGGAAGAGGAGAGAGTCAGTTTGAGTTTGAGAGCAGAGGGAGAGGGAGAGGGAGAGGGAGAAAAACTTTGACTTTGATTACCCCAAAAGGATGTGGCACAGCACCCGGGCTCATGGCCGTTAGGGCCAATTTGCTAGAACACGTTCACTCATTAGTTTACATCGCATTCAGCCCGCTTTCTGTCGCCTTAAAGTCATGGCATTAGCATTAGCATCGGCGGCCTGAAAGATTGGCCTTGTCAAACAATGGCCTTGGGGGACATTAGAACATTGTTGGGTGGGACTCCTCGAGTAAACCCTGCGACGGCGAAAGAGCTGCTGCTGCTGGCACTGGTAATGAGTTCTGTGAATAGAAAATGGATTCCCCAGAATGGAGTCAGGCCAATAAAACGATTGATCAGCGAGGTGACGAGCCGCTTCTTAGTGTGGATATTTTTCAGTGATCGACTTCATGGAAACGTAAGGCTATTTGAATACACAATCCTTGCACAATTTGAGCATTTTCTTGTGTACTGTATGTATTCCTCATAGTTTATTTTGAGTATATTGGATGTAATCAAATTCTTGAGTAACTATTTTTGCAAGCATTTCAAGTTTCCATGCTGCAATGAGTCGTAAAATGCCATCACTCATGGTGTTAATTGATTGAAAATGTAACCATTTTGCAACTGCTTCACGTAAGCAATATCCAAAACAAATCCACAGAGATTTTCGAAAAGCTTCCCTTTAACCGTTTAAACTTTAAACACACAAAATTCAACAGTGTCGTAATTGTTCCGTTCCCATTAGTAATTTGGAAAAGTTTCGTAACCGTTTTAAATGACTACAAAACGTTCAAGAGGCATTTAAAAAGCGCGACAAAAGGAGTTTTGCCTCTCTCTCTCTCTTTCTCTCTCTCTTTGCTGCCGCTATCGGAAATATATTCTAAAAAACCTGTGGGTGGTGGGTGGTGGTATGGCATCCACTTGTTCCCTAAACAACGGCCGCACCTTCCACCACACAACCCCTGTGCCTCGCAGTCATTTTCTCCAGCCTGTTGTTCAATTATTTTACAATCAACTTTGGGGCCAAAGAAAGCAGCAAAATAAAAAAAAAAACACATCAATAGGTATCGTCCTGGTGCCCCGTTTTTCCTCCCTCCCATTGGGACCTTTGAGAATCTCATTGTTGCCCCGCACCACCACTTCCGCCTTCGCTGCTGCTGCAATCTAGGGAGGCACTTTTTTCAGGGGAGCTTCTCGTGTGCCTGCACAACGATGCTGATTACATCGAGAGGAGGTCCAGGTGAGAGGACAGTGGGAGGCATTGTCTCCAGGTGGGTGTATCGGTGGGTCTCCTGTCTCTTCTCTCCTGCTTCTTCGTTTTGGGCTGCGGGCGGGTGGGCATTCTTACTTTGGAATTTGTTCCACTTATTCCGCTTGAACGCTTCGTTAAGAGCAAACTTTCGCCTCTAATGTTTTTGCAGCAACTCTCCAGTGCGTCCCGTCTCGGGATATGCCAGGGGAGGTGTACACTGCACTGCTTAACATGCTGCCACCTGCTTCTGTTTCTGCTCCTGCTCCTGCTCCTGCTCCGCCTCCGCCTCCTGTGGGGGGCTGACTCCTGTCTATGTCCTGTCTTCTGGTATGTTGTTCTTGAAAACTTGTGCCCTGGCAATTGTCGTTGTCGGTTGTCGTCGACAAGGACACAGACACGGACACGTTCCACGTGAAGCCTATCAAGTGTAAGCACAGGACGCACAGGACACGCAGGGTGAGGTCCTGGCACTCCATCGGAATGACAACGAGCCGAGGAGACCACTCTGCGACCTTGCCACATGGCGTGGGTGATGCTTCGGATTTGGGGTTGGGCGTGTGGGCGTGTGGGCGTGTGGGTGATTTCGGTATTGGGGTTTTGGGGGCCGTACGTGTTTCGCTTAAGTCAAAGTCTTTCGCCTGCTTAGATTAGCCAAGAGCTCAGTGGGGAGTGGGCAGTGGACTGACAAAAGTTTACGCAAACAACAACAAAAGACAAAAGAAGAAAGAAACGAAGGAGAAAAATCAAGAAAGAGAGAAACAAAAGTAAATGTCTTTGGGCGACAAACGGAAATCACCTGCAAGGAGTCGCCAGTCGCCGGTTTCGCCTCCAGTTGCCACCTGATCCACTGCCTCTGCCTCAGCCTCAGCCTCAGCCTCCACCTCCTCTTTCTCTTTCTCTCAAGTTTCTCCCACTCTTGGTGGCTCTCTCCCTCTGCCTTTTCCCTTCACCATTTGGTGGGCGGCAAATGCAACAAATGCCCCCCATGCTCTGCTCAACTTTTATGACAGTTTTCATTTGCTGGTGCTACGCCTCCAAGTCCTCTCCCAGCTCCAACTCATCGTTGTTCTTGGGGTTTTTCTTTCTCGGTTTCTCGGTTTCTCGTTTTTTGTTTGGGTATTTTTGTGGTTTGCTTTTTGGGCGTTTTTTAGTTTCCAACGGCAGGCAGCAATTTATGTTTATACAATTTCTGTTCGTTGTGTAAATGCTTTATGACAACATTGCCTTTGACGCCGTGGCAGCTCCAGAACCTGGACGTGCAGCTCGACCTGCTGTACAGGAGCTACAGGCGGACTTTCGGATGGAGCTATAAGTTGTATCCATTTAGGACTTGCAGGAGCTCCCCCTGTCTGACTGTGATGTACAACTGTCGCTGACAGAATTGTCGTGTAATTTATGACTTATGCCATTTGGCATGACAGTTGTTGTTGGTGGCAGCAGCACTGGTCGGGTCGGGGCAACATAATTGCGGCAGGACCTTTCCCAGCTCCCCACCCCAAGTCTTATCCGTCTTGTCGTTTGCACTTGCCGAACTTTGACATTTCACTCGACTTTCACTCTCCTTTTGGCTTGCTCTTTGTGCATTTGCAAACTACATGAATTTTTTGGAGTATTCTAAGACTTCTTTCTACATGCAACATTTAAAAGAGCAACCCCCAAAGGAAAGGAAATAGAGAACAAATAAATAAACAACAAAAGGTTGCCCAAAACATCATCAGAAATCTTCTCGTGGCCTGTGGAGTTAGAGTTCCGCTATGGCGAGTGTTCACTGTGCTCAGGTTGATTATTGCCTACGGTGGCTGGCAACTTGCTTTAGTTTTTGTTTGCCTTTCGGCTCGTTTCACTCTCCCATTGTCTCGCTCTCTTTCTCGTTGTCTCTGTGATTCCCTGCCCATGTGTCTGTCCTTTCACTTCCTGCCAGAGGATGCCTCGCTGGCCGCTCCGACGATGTCACTAATGAAGCAGAAGTTTCGGTTTTTGGGTTCACGTTTCGGAAAACTCCTCAAGTGTAAGTAAATTAGAAAAGGGTTTTCAGCCCACCCCACCCCAAAATACTCAGAGCTACTAAGCCACAAAAACTAGTCACATGAGGGAGCAAGGGAGGAGGGGCAAGGTCCATTGATTGAAGGCGCTAAAGTCTTTCGAAAGAACCTCCATTGTTTGTTTGGGCTCTGGTGAGAGAGACAGAGAGCGAGAGTCCCTGTTCTCCTCTTTAATGAAGCAATAAATAAGCTTCGAGATGAGAAGTTGAGGCGAGGAATGTTCCAAGGAAAAATTCACTGGATAGCAGCTAATTCTGTGGCATTGGAAGAGGCAGAGCTACACACTCACACACTCCACATTCATCCGTTGCACGCGTCATGCAGCACTATTCATCTGTCAGCTTGGCTTAGAGTCCTTCTTGTTCCTGTTAAATTCGTTGTTGGTCTTGGCAGCGAGTATGCTAATCGAAAGACGAAACAAAAATACTTTCTCGGGCAGACTCTGCTTTGGGGCAAATGTCCATTAATATGCAAAGATCCAACGGCTGCAGGACCATCAGGCGGCAACCAGGCACCACCCAAGGAGCCAAAGAGATATGCCATATGGCCCATGCGAATGTATTTCGATAGGTACCATATATATCGACATTTATTTGTATTTTGTATTTGCTTTAAATCACTCATACGCGGCAAACGTTTTGCATTTTGAATAATTTATTATGGCAGATGGATAACGTCTGTAGCTGTGAGCGATGGCAAGTCGCATGAATTTTTCATAAAAGAAAAGAGTTCTCCCAAACCATTTTGAAAACAAATGTGGAATTTGCCAAAGGAATTAGCATAAGAAGGCCATCAAATGGCGGTCCTTCGCTCTGTTCTTCTGCTGTAAATTATGGGCCAAGGAGGCAAAATTGTTTGATTTGGCAGGCAACGCCTCTGAACACTAATGACACTCGCAGGACAAGCCACGACACGTTCCATAGCCGCCGCAACAGATTTTCATAAGCCGCTAAAGTCCAAGATCCTAACGAGCGGTGCTCTGCGGAATGGAAATGGAATAATGCGGCTGGAGGTGGGCAATAGGAAGTCCTGCAGGTGGTTCTTATCGGTCTTCGCCTCCTTCTTCAATTGCCGTCGGCACAGAAAATTTGTAAACGAAATTGAATGAAATTGCCGCCCCCAAAACAACATGAATTTGAAATTTGGAGGGGAGGGGGGGGGGCCCAAGGTAGCAAGAATGAAATAATAATAAGCAGGGCATCCTTTTGCGGCTCCTCCCCCGCGCACATCAACGTCCATGTCTCACCGGGCGCAAAGCACGTAACGCAATTTTGGTGTATTTTCTTTTGGGCGGACACCCACTACATCGCTGAGGCATGGGGTATGCTGTTTCTTAGGTGGGACTCTTAGAAGAAAATCAGAATTTAAAGAGCTTTTTTTTTCTTGAGCTTGAGGCCCGCTTAACAACTGTTTGAATGATTCTTGTTCTCAATCGAGGTAGTACGAAGGAAGACTTTGGTTAAATATGAATATATACCTATCATACATATATGTATAGACAGATAGTTACTCTCGCTACCAAAGGGTTCTCAAAACTCCATTATATACAGGGTATCCCATGGTGTTTCCCATATATTTCCCACAGCCTTTTCCTGTTTCACGTTTTTTAATATTTTTTTGTTGTTGTTTAAGGAAATTGTGTTTAAATGCCTCGTTCGTCCCTCGCGCCCTTTGGCCCGGCACATTAGCGGCTCACAGCAGGGCAGGGCAGGGTTGTCTCAGCGCAAGGTGGGGCTACCAGGCGTGCTCGGGAGTAGGGGTTGGGGCTGGGGCTGGGGCTGGGAGGAGATAAAGGCAATCACCGAGAGCACGTAAATCAAAAAGCATTGACGAAGATAAACGATGAAGCAGAACAGAAAGAACGCGCGCGTGTGTGTGTGTGTGTGTGGGTGGCGACTCTGCTGCATATGTCACCTGGCAACACTGCCACACGTATGCCCCCCGAGCCGCTCTCTTCTCTAATTGCCACAGAGACAGAGACGGAGAGAGTGAGAGCAATTTATTTTCCAATATTATTATTATCATTCTTATTATTATTTGCTGTTCTTGTTGCAGGACTTCGACAAGGATACGAGTGGGTGGCGTGAGAGAGATGGGGCTAAGGGGTAAGCACATTTGAGATCATTAGCCGCTTCTTTTTCTTGTTTTTTTTATGTTGATTCTGGTCGAGGACTGTACTCGAAGAACCAGCAGGCAGTCGGAGGAACGGACAGACTTGGGAAAATGTTTACGCTTTTCGCTTCAAAATTCCTGGAGAGCTACACGTCTGTATCTGAGGGATGTGTTGCCTTCCCAGCTAAGTCATCGTTCGCGACACACAACAAAAAAATTGACAGCTGACACAAAGGCAGACAATTGTGAAGTTCGTCCTGCCACTCCTCAGCCCCTGCCCATGCCACTGTCCCTGTCCCTGTCCCTGTCCCTGGCCTTCGACATTCTGGCAGCTTTCTTTGGCGGTGTTTCAGCTTCAGTTTCATTCTCGTTTTGTGTCAACGACGCCGCGTGCTGCGCGTCCTGTGAAGCGCATAGCGAAAAATATTAAACATTTTCTTTGATTGATTTGCTTTTTGCAGACAGCAGGAGGGCCATGCCCCAACGCCCCCACACACATACACACACACACACACACGCGCCCTGCAGACTCTTTTTCATTTTTCATTTTCCATATTTTTGTTCCTTTCTAATATTTATTTTCTTATTTCTGATTGCCAAGCAGATATGCCGGGGTGGGGTAGATATCGGAAATGGCATGGGCGTGGCACTTGCCACATGCGGCGCGTGGCAATTGGTTTGTACAATATAAAGTGGTGCCACTCGCTACCCCGCTGTTATCCCAGTCAGTGCTCCTACTCCCCC
Source organism: Drosophila guanche (assembly GCF_900245975.1). Lineage (NCBI taxonomy): Eukaryota > Metazoa > Arthropoda > Insecta > Diptera > Drosophilidae > Drosophila > Drosophila guanche. The sequence goes on along the minus strand of NW_022995757.1, from coordinate 1,554,639 downwards.
CTTGCTTTCCACGGAGAAAGTGAAGCTTTAATGAGTGGCAGACCAAACTCAGCCCCAAAAGTGGGGCTGAATGTGAGAACTAATCTAATTAATTCCATTTAAAATCTGGGATTTCGAGACATAAATTACAGATGGGAAACGGCTTTGCCAAATCGTTCTTCAAATCGTAGAACAGAGAAAAAAGAAATAGCTTGAGTATGCCCAAAGAAGTGAGCAACGCACGCACACAAAAGGCGACGAAATGAAAAGCGCAACAAAAAAAGAGAGAGAAAGGCAGAGAGAGAGAGAGAGCGAAAAACTGTAACGGGAAAACCGGGTAAAACGCAACGAAATTCATCGAAATCGCTGTTACATACACTGATGCTTGGTGGGTGGTGGGTGTTGGTGGTTCTTGGGTGTGTGGTTTTTCCATTGACAAAACAAAAGGCCAAAAGATTGAACAGCAGACAGCGCCGCGCTGGAAAAAAGCGAATGAAATCGACGAGATGCGCCATATAACAGAAACGAGTGCAAGCGGAACGGACAGAAAAAAACGAGAAGAAAGACCGAAAACAAGAAAGAATATGCTACAGACAAATGGGATACCCTGTCACAGCATCAGGATCACAGCATAATTTCCATTATTATTAATGTTTTTTAATGATGAGTGTTTGTACTTTTCAGCCGATTCCAATGATTTTTGGTACATATTTAGATGGATAATTTCATTATTTATAACCAACTAAAGTTCAACCTTTATACCTTTGAAATTGAGAAACTTTGATTGATATTGATATGAGTGATTGATTGTGGCCTCTCCGATGTCCCTAGGGAGAGGATGAATGGAGGAGGCTGCCATAAAACCTTTTCTACTGTTGCAAGTCCAGGGTATGGCATGGAAAAGACTGCTCTCACACGCTAAATTGCATTTTCAATTGCTGAGGGTGGGAGTGGGGCTGGGGCCATGGGCTGCAGGGGATTGCAGGTGCATGGAGGTGTGTGGGGATTTACCACCACAGAGAGCCTTCTGGCTCTCTGACAATTTACTTGTAAAGCCAACCGCAACAATTTCAATTGCAGCCTGCCCCCAAAAAGGCAGCAGCAGTAGGAGGGGAGGTGACCTCTAACCCCTCGAGGACAAAGAACCAAGGCCCGGCCCATCGCATGGTCGATGTCGAATGTCGTCCATTCTCTGTGGCTCTGCGGTCATTGCCACTGCGCTCTGGACACTCGAGAATTCAATTCGTAAATGCAAATCGATGCGCACTTTCTCTTCTCTCTCCCTCCCCTCACAATTACACACTAATGAACTGCCTGGCATTCCATCTAGCCAACCATCCATTCACTCATTTATTCATCTTGCTTCATTCGCACTCTGAGGCAAAGGGAAGCCCTGGACTTGCGGTCATTGTCGCCCTCCGAGAACACCACACCACACACCGAGAACCTAATCGATGACATTGCCCCTCGCATATAACCTCGCAGACAGTAGCACAATCTCCATTTCATTATCCATGCTGATTGCCACGCTCCTGAGGCTCCTCTCCTATCTTTGAAAGAAGCTCGTTGAAAAATACCACGTGTCGATATGACTCTCGGCTTTAAGTTGATTAAACATGGCAAATTGCATGGAAAATGACTTGCTGCATGCAGCCCCGAAAATCCACTCGAGGGAACTCAAGTACCCACCCATGTACTGCCGCCGTAATTCATGGAACAACTTGCAACATCTCTGAGTAATTAGACATCTACAAGAGGCTCCAGAAAAGGGGCTGGCAGGGCAGGCAGGGCAGGCAGGCGCGTAATAAATGGCAAACTCCAAGGCTCTTGGGACCGTGATTAATTATCCGAACTTTTAGCAGCAGCTCATCAGCAGGCAGCATCGATGACCGGCTAAGGGACACCGAGGAGACCATAAAGCAGGACACCACATCCTACTTATCACGTTACCAAAACTCCTCCTGCCCACTGACTCAGGTAATATACGGCCCAAAGACATAGCCACCGAAGACTTTGCCCTCGAAGACATGATGCCCCCAAACGACGTGATGTTTGGTACCCGCTTTGAGATTCTTTGGAAGGGGCAAAGTGGCACCAAAAGTTCCAGTGGCACGTTCATGAGTCTGCCATTGAGCATATTTATCTATTCATTGATCAAAATGAGACAAAAATAGCTGCAAATTATCACAAAAAAAGCAACAGCAAAAAAACATTTAAGACATTTTTTCCAGAATTTTGGATTTATCATTCGATGATATTTAATCTGTTGAATTTGTTTGATTCTTATGCGGAAGAGATAACATTTCAGTGCTCTAATCGAATCTTTGAGTCCGAGAAAATGCTAGCTGACCCCTGTCTTGGGGTGGGGCATAGTTTTCGGTCATGCAGCAAAGTTTTGGGGGTTGGTGGGGCGCATGGGGATAATTGCTGGTCTGGCGATCCGGGGTCTCCATCGCGTATTTAATTGGCGTTTGTTGGCGTGAGACTCGGTAATTAGACGGACGCGCGTCCATAACTTGCGCTTGACATAGAGCAGACCCAGGAGCCTTCCCTTCTCCGAATCCTCGACGAGTAGCCAGAGACGGTGCTGATGGGGTGGGAACAGTGGAAGGGGAAGGGCACCGAAACTCGAGCTTCGACTCATTCATTCATTCATTCACTTTGTCAAACTGAAATTAAAACGGGAAGCGAGAGGCCGAAACTTTTTTGGAATTTGTTAGTAGAGGAATGGGGCATGGGGGGATGGGGGGATGGGGGCATGTTGCCAAAGGCTCAGACTATGACTTGGCCCTAAAGGACGACAACAGAACGACAACAGGAGGACGGCAGGACGGCAGGACGGCACTCACCTAATAAGCCAGCAAAGCGTAAAAATTTTGAAAGTTTTATGGCCGCGCGCGCGACACTTGAGAAAAACTTGGTCTTAAAAAAAGAGGAGGGAAACGGGGAATGCCGGGGATTGGACTCCATCGGACGTCACTCATACGCAGATGCATGGATGGGGAAGGGAATGGAAGGGAAGGGAAGGGAAGGGGAAGGGGGCCAGGAAATGTTCTCCGTCTTTGTGTATTCTCTCTGCCCAGTGCGAGGGTGAGTTGAAAGTTCAGAGTTTAATTTGCTAATTGTTTAACAGCTGCAACAACAACTGCAACAGCAACAGCAACAGCAACTGCATCTCCAGCTGCATTTTCATAATGAAAAGCGGGCTGTGGCAGTGGCAGTGGCAAAAGCGACAGAGAGAGAGAGAGAGAGAGAGAGAGAGAGTGAGGAAGAGGCAGCGTAGTCGCGCGGCAGGAGGAGTTTACAACTTTTCACTCGAACTCCCGGAGGGCAAAGCTAAAACCCAAACCAAAAACGACAGAGCGACAGCTGCCGTCAGCACGAGAGGAGCGGTAGCGGGAGCAGGAGCGGCTGCTGTTGCATGCCGCATGTTGCAGCTGCCACTGCGCGGAGGAAGCGCACTCACCGCCCTGTCAAGCGTAACGCCTTTTGACAAGTTTCCCCTGCACTGCAGCAACTTTTACTTTTACTTTTATTTTCGGCCAAGTACTTAAAAATTATTATACACAAAACTTGACAGCATACCACGAGTCCCACTCCCACTCCCACTCCCAGGACTCTCTCTCTGTAGATGTATTTCCCTTACTTACCGTTCGATTGCCCAAATTCTTAACACGGCAGGTCATCTTAACGGTCTTGCCAACGAGTCCTGTTATATTGCTGATCGCACTGGGGTCAAAGGTGGGTCCACCGGTTCCTGGTGTGGGCAAATCCTGCAAAAAGTCTGTAAAGAAACGCTTCGAAGCGCTGTCTGTAGAGCCTGCAAACGAAAAAGAGCGGTTGAAGGTTTGATTTAATATTGCAAGGTAGACATTTGACCACGTTTAAAGAACTAATTCCGATGGTGTCCCCTTTTTCGAAAGCGCATAGAACCAATAGAGCAAATCTCTCCCACTCGGGCTCTACTTTAATTCGCGCTGATTATAAATTCATAAGACAGTTGCACGACCTACTTGTTCCTCTGTCGAATTATCAAGGGGCTCCATACAATAACCCATTAGATGGCGGATCGGATCGATACGTAATGACGCTCCACTGACATTTTTGATGGGAAAATTGCTGCCCTCAATGGATGGCAGGCAGCGTGTGAGTGTGTGTTGAAAATTGTTTCCACCTCATATTTGTGTGTGTGGCTCTTGGAGGCATGTTCATTTATGTTGCTGCTTCTGCTTGTGTCTCAAGTAATAATTTACAAATTAGCACAGGCCGAAAGGGTGCCCCCCTGCAAAAATGCACTTAACAAGTGCCCGGAGAGTGGGCTTCGAATTTACAATAGAATGGCGACTGGCGTGGAGTGGGGCACTGCCATTTGTTGACAGCGTCATGTGGCGTTAATTGCCACTTTACAACGAGTGGCAATTTGGAACCGATCGGACCCACACACACACTCCCGGCCACATGAAAGGAGTGAACACTCTTTCTTCCCTGAATAAATATGTGGCACAGCTGTTGCTCCCACACCCACACAACCACTGCGATTGGCCGTATTTGTGTGTGTCTGGCATGCAACGAAAGAAAAGGAAAAAGCGCGGTGGGAAGCAGAAGAGCAAGCAAGAGCGAAAGAGGCGAAAATTACTTAATGAAAATTGCCCGAAAGGCAATTAATTAAATGATAAACGCCCCATATTATATGCCCCAGATTTCTGCTTGTTTTTCTGTAAGCTGTTTATGCCATATTCCGTGGCAGGAGTGATGGTTGGGTGTGCTGGGTGTTGGAGGTGAAGCAGGACTTTCAAGATAAAATGACTGGGCACAGGACGCTGGAAGATTCGACGACGACTGCCTGCCTGTGGCTGCCAGATAAAATCCTGCCTGGACCGAGCCAGAAAAATGTGAACAAACATTGTCCAAGTTGCAATGTGCACAGTACTGTAAAGAGCCAATTATGAATACTACTCGAGTAAGTTAAAGTTACCCCTAAATTGTGCTGTTCTCCCTCACACTTGAAAGAGTCTACCACTTCTCTGTGAAGGAGAAGCGCAATGAAAATGTGACCAGAAAGGAAGCGACTAAGGAAAGAGTGTCACGCAGGGGCACAAGAGATTAGTGCCAAGCTTGCAGCTGTCACACTCACAGGTGCATGTCCTAGAGAGAGCGGGAGAATGAAAAACAAACAAAAAGTGTAAAGTGAGCAAGCAAAAGGCCAAAAGAAATGAAAATGGCCGCGCCGAAAATGGCGAACGACATTTTGTAAAAGTGTTAAGTGCCGCCATTTGATGTCTGCCGCTTCCGTTTGCGACACCTGCCGTTGCATATGTTGTTTGGCTCCCTCCCGCCCATCTGTACGTGGCGCATGGTGTGTGGTGGCATGCAGCTGTAAGCCCCACCAAGAGGACGCTTTGCTGCTATATTTTTTCACTTTTGTGTGCGCCTCTGTTCCACGATTACAATGACGATTATGCTGATGAGAAAGTGGGGGATTCCTGGTGCGAGGGAAAGCCAATTAAAGGCAGTCCTTTGGGCGGGGTGATAACACGCCCCGCCCCGCTGATCCTTGGTCGCTGCCCTTCGACTGCTTGTCGTCGTTTGATTTATGGCCGCCATTCACATGCACGCGTCTACAGCAGCAGCCGCCCCACCCCGATGCCCTTGTGCCACCCTGAAGCTGCTTCTGCCGAGGTGCCCCTCTCACATGGCAAGCCCCCCCTCTTTTAGTACCCTTACTCTGGCATGTCCTCGCTTTTGGGTTTACAACTTTGGCCAGGAACGAATTATGTTATGCAAACACCCAGGATACACGCACACATGTAAAAGGCAGAGACACGGATACAGTTATGAGCGACACACACACAGACACATGTGGCTGTGGCTGTGGCTCGTGCCGCTTATCCGCCGGCTCCGCTGCTATTTGCTCAGAATTTTATGCACTCGATGCGGCGCCTCCTGTCTCCTGACGTCGCCTCAATCTCCATCTCAATATCCTGCTGCCTGCTCTCTCCTCTCCTCTCCTCCTGTCCCTGCTGCGCCTTCCACTTCGAAGGCTGGCGAACTGGGGACTCCTCTGCTCCATCGTAATTGAAGTTCATAATTTTTTTATTAAACACACATATCGCAGAGTCCCCGACATGTCCTTTGTCTTGTGTGCATTTTTATGCTGTTTTTTTATGTCATCAGGAGACCGCCGCTCCCTCTGCACCCCACTCAGACCCGTGCTCACCCGCTGCGCGCGTGATAATGTTTTTCGGAGCATGCCACACATTCCAGGAGGCAGACAGAACAGAGCAGAGCCATCGTTAAGTTGTCAATTGCCAGGATAAGAGGCAGCATTGAGGAGGAGACGCCCAAGTGCCGCATAATGGAGAAGAACTTGATTTGCAAGCCTGTTTTTGTGCTCAGAATGAGGCCTTAAAGTCCTTAAAACTTATGACAACAAAACTTTGAGATTGAAGGGAAATGAGCAATCATCAAAAATGCATACAGCAAAGATATTGCTAGAGGATCTAAATACTGATAGTGGATCCCTTGGAACTTTGCATTTCACTCAGCTTGAATGTATTTTCGATTTGGATACAACCAAAAAGCACTCAACTCCACAAGGAAATAGATGGCAACAAAATCCAAAGCTTTTTTATGATCAATCCAGTTTATTTTTAAAGAGTTTCCATACATTTCGATTTGTGCATCCACAAATCGCAAATTGTTCTTATTTTGAGACCACTGGATCCAAAATGTTTGTATTTATATTTAATACAAATAAATATTAGAGTTTCATAAATGCTATTTTTTATTTGTTGCTGCTTCCCATATTTTATTAAAGTATATGTGAAAATGACTTTTAGTTGCCAAAAGCCATAACAAAAACTGATCAAGTTTTTGCGAAAATAAATGACTGCCACCACGCAGTAATTCCCTGTTGGCGCATGCAAAAACGGAACACGTAGCAATTACATTTTATCAGATTTATGTCTATATATGAAATTAATAAAATATGATTGCTTTATATCCCCAAAAGAAAACTCGAATGGTTCGAGCGCTTTCCGCTCTGCGATACAGGCACAAAAAACGCAGCACATGAAATACGAATGTAACAACTTCTTTTTGCACACAATTTTCACGTGTGTGTGTACTCATATTCGAAAATCCAGTGAAAATATACCGTAAAGTAGTGGGTGCACCCTCAATGCTCCACCTGCCATCGAAACCCAAACCCCGAAAAAACCCCCAAAGCGTTTTTATTTTGTATTTGTGTCTCAATTTAATGGGCATTTTTATGTTACCGCCACGCAATTCGAGCTCCATGCTCCCCCTGACCTGTTGCTGAGGTCCTTTAGCGAATGTCGTGATTGGCCTACCGAACAAGAGGCTACCTTGTTTATTAAAAAAGAACCCAGGAGCACCCAGAGTTTTTGTTTTTACAGACAGTTGCCCCTACGGTGCCACCATACTTTCCCTCCGTTAACTACAGGGTATTTTCATGGGCAGAAAGTATCGCTGCAACTGGAACTGGATCTCGGTTGTGGCCATTGCTTTCAACATTTATCATATGCTATCTGCTATGTGGAATAGCTACGGCTACAGCGGCGTGTGGGCTGTGTGCTAAGTGTGCACTTAAGCGGCTCCTCAATGGTGGCACGAGGGGCATGGCCCGGCATGGCATGAGATGTACACGTACCTCCATGTGGCATGCCAATTTTATGGTTTTTTAAAGCAAATACCAATAATTTATTAGCACACGAGGAGTGCTACAAGCACACACAAAAAAAAGTATAAAACAAAAGGAAACGTGCGGCTGAATGGGTCAATGGGATTACCAATAAGAGCGGCAACCCACAGCCTCGCTCTCTATCTGTCTCGGTGCGTATTTTCCATGTTTTGAAGTGAAAGTTTGTTCCTCCTCATCCTTGTTCATCATTCATTAGCCGTGGCATTAGTCTATGGCACAATCAAATCGATGAATCGTAGAAATGGCAAGGAAAGACATGCCCCGCGGTGGTGCTGCATGCTTCTGCGGCTGCTGCATCCGTGTTGCATGCCTACGTGCCTGTGGCAAACCCGCTGGGCATTTGTGCCAAGAATATCCGCACATTCAATGCGCAGCCCGTGTATCATGATTGCCACCGGGAATGGGGTAGGGTGAGGACACTTTAATTGAGTTGGCAAACGCCAAAACGGGAGATGGATTTCCCCACGAAAATTCCAAAGCAACAAACAAGAGGCGAAGATAAAGAGCAGAGCGGAGAAGAGAGGTGGCTCAGGATGGAAGGATGTGTGGGGACGGCTAAAATGCGAAAACCATTCCGTCATGCGTCATAAGTCCTGCTCATGCAAATAAAATTGTCAACGAGTGGGAGTATGGGAAGGATACTGAAGGGAGAATGATGGAAGGCACCATATGGAACATAGCCTGAAGCATGGCGCAGTCTTCGATGGGTTTCCCTCCCGCCAAGAGTATCTCTCTCTCTCTTCTATATTTGCCCATGTGCCTTATCAGGGGCCAGAAGGACTCCCGCTCTCACTTGACATTGATATGCCTGTGATGTGCGTGTGTTTGTGTGCACACAAGATGCCAAAACTTTCCGGTAGAGCATGGGGCATGCGACTGATAGGCATTTATGTAAAAGTTAATCGCATGATATCCTGATAAAATGCACAAAAATGCCGACAAGTAAAAGGCAAAGCACAGAGAAGGAGTGGGAGCATCTCTGTGGAGCATCTATGACTGAAAAAAAAACAGCAGAAGAACTTGCCAATCTTTATGTTTGAAGAGGAAAAACTTTTTAATGCCTAGCTTTGGCCTTTGCCCTTTTGGGCAGGAGCAACACAGGGAGGATCTGGGGCTGGGGCTGGGGCTGCCCTCTAAGATTAGCATTTAAGTGGCTGTTTTGAGAAAGCAAACTGCCAATTGAAAGTTTGTCTTTGATTGAAATGCTAGTTCCGGAATAGAATTATACTTAGTTTGGCAAACATCCGAACAGCACATCCAAAAGGTGCCTCAAAGTATAGAGAAATGAGTCAGAAAAGGGTTTAACTTAATCCTCCACCAAGAAAGTAAAGTGATTAAGGAGTCAAAAAATGGAAAAGTTCCCTTGACAGTCATTAAGGAAATCGTAAGCCAATAAATGTACACATAAGTTTTGGATGTAAGGTAACATCGGTTACATCGGCTAAATGTAGGGAACAAATAAGAAATTCCACTCTGAAAAGGAACCAGCAATGAATTCTTCAATCAATCATTCACACAAAACTTACAGGAAATCAGATCTTCATAATATATTTTCAGGGTAAAGCATCAGTCGATCAACTATTTGTTGGCTAATTTCAAGCGACTTCTTATGCAAATTTAAGGAGAGGCAATCACCACACCACACACACACACACACACACACACACACACACACACACAATCCATAATGCTGGCCAGCAATTTGTTTCTGGCTCACATGCCTCACAGCACATGCCGCTCTCTCATGCCTCCTTTTGCATAGATTTTCAATTTGAGCCTCTACACATTTCCGCTTCTGCAGCTTGCCCTCTGCCACACCACACCACCCCTGCTCCAGCCCTTGCGACCGTTTTATAATTCACTAAGTTGGCAATTTTCTTCGCCCCCGAATTCATCCCTGGACATAATGCCTTTTCGGTTGGTCAGAAATTGAACTCATTTGCATATAAGCGTGTAATATATTGTCCCCTGTCCCCCTGCCCCTTCTGGACGAGTGGCTTGGGCCTGCCGCCTAATGGTCGTTCTGGCAGCCAATCAAGCCATGACATTTATCAAAAAAAGCCAAAAAAAAGCCAAAAAAAGCAAGAAAAATGAGTGGAAAAAGTGGAAATCTGTAGAGTAGTAAAACTAAACCAAAGGGTGGAGTGGCAGTGAAGGCAGTGAGTGGGCAGCTGTGCTGCCATTTGAATGTCAAATGAGTTTTGTGCCAAGTTCAGCAATTTTTACATTTTCAATTGGCTTCTTTTCATAATTTCCGTGTCATTTTTCTTTGAGAAATAGAGAGAGAGAGTCTGAAAGTGCAGCAAGAGCACAATCTGAAGGCATATTTTGTGGCGGATCGAATTTTCTTCTGGATGGATTAAGTGTCAACGAAAGAGACACTCTTGCCAGATACAGATTTAGAAACAGAAGCTTGCCACCGAACATTGAGGACCGACAGCAGCCGCATTCAAGGAGTGGCAGTCCCATAAAGATCTCCTTTGCAGCATTGCTTCTGTTGTTGACAGAACCGCTATCCATTTGAGGGCGTGTCTGGCACCCAGTGCAGGATACATTTTCCCGTTGTTGTGGCTCTGAACACGCCCATAACGCATGCGCAACAAGCTAATCAAGTAACTCCAGAGTCCTGGGTGGAGTGGCCATCAAATGCAGCAGCAGGAGCAGCAGGAGTGGCAGCAATCTGTAGAATCTCCTTCTCCTGGCTCTGGGATGCCCTCTACGTTGCGCCTGCATGATTTTCAATTTCAATTTAGACGATAAATGGGCATGGCTCGCTGGCTGAATGCCTCAGTGCCTCACTGCCGCCTCAGTGGCTCAGTGGCTCCTCTCTTCCTGAAATGGCAGCTCGAATCTCTCCTCACGGCTCGTCCTCGGTCGTGCATGCGAGTCCGCCCACGCAATGATGGAGCAGCCTGACTGCATGCAAAAACCCTCAGCCCCATCCCCAGCTCGTTTATCATGGACGCATATTGCTGACCGCAGCATCCAGCGAAATTTATGCTCAGACAGCGACCCTCCCCCACCGTTCACGTACCCCACACTACCGCATTTCTCCTCCTCAGCGGACAGGGTCTGGCGCTCCCGTTCGCTCTGTTAAATTTCTGATTTCTTTGCCAGAGACTCCTTTGTGTTTATCTTGTGTGGATATTTCGGAAGAATGATGCAAGTGAGTGTTGGATGAGCCAAAAGCCAGTGGAGATGGAGATTTTACATCATTATATCTCAAAATCAATTCAATTACAAAGGAATTGAATACCAATTAAGAGCTACACATTTCTGTTAATTATGTTAATGAAATAGTTAAAAAAAAAGGTATTTTAGAGTATCTAACGCTTCCTTATGGCTACAAACTCGAAATGAGATTCCGCTGTGTCCAATTTTGGAAAGTCTTTCTCATTTTTTTTTTTTTTGGGTTGCGTTCTGCACCGCATTGGTCCGCTCCGTTGCATGTCATGTCAGCGTTGTCATTGTTGTCAGTGTCATCACAGCAGCAGCAGCAGCAGCAGCAGCATCTGGAAACTCTGCTTGATGGGTGCTCTACAGATACACAGATCCCTATTGCTGCTGCTGCTGCTGCTGCTCCTGGCGGTGGCTTTGCGGTCGTCCTCGTCCTCGTCCTCGTCGTAGTCGTCGTTCTGCTTGTCATTAGACTTATGTCATTGTTCACCCAAGTGCGCCAGCGATGACGAGAGAACTAGTATGCTATTGTGCCATATTTACTGCTCGCCTTGCAACATGTGCAACAGTAGTAGAAGCAGCAGCAGCAGCAGCAGGAGCATCAGACACATCCTATTCGCGGGTTCTCTCTGCGATTCTGTGGCTATGTGGATGTCGCTTTGCGTTCGCATTTTACGTGCGCGTTTCTAAACTGACATTCCAATTATTCTTATCGCATCAAGGAGGCGGGAGGCAGCACAGCCATGTCCCACCCACCCAATGGCCCGCCATGGCTCATCATACCACTCGCAGCGAGACGAAACGAAACGAAACGAAACGAAATGAAAGCCAACCCCATTCTTGGTTATAAATGGCATCAGCGTCTTTTCCAGGGTTCCACTAAGTCACTCATTGCGCGAGTCAGTAAGTCATTCATTCCATCAGCCTGTAAGTCATTCCATAAGTCGTTCACTCCATCATTCTGTAGGTCAGTCAGTCATTCATTCATTCAACTAAGAAGCTCTCCTTCCTTCCATCATCTTCTGCAGCCGCCCGCACTCAGCGAGGGACTTCATTTGATGGCATTTCTTGTGGCATCTTTCATATTTCTCGCTGTCTCTCTCCCTGCCACGCATTATGGAACTATTTAACTCGTTGTGCCAGTGGACAACAGCTTGGTCGGGGGGGGGGGGGGGGGGGGGGGGGGGGGGGGGGGGGGGGGGGGGGGGGGGGGGGGGGGGGGGGGGGGGGAGAGTGTTCTGGCTTTGGGTTGTGGTGGCAGAGGTGGAATCATTTTGATTTATTTCCCCCCCCCCCCTGTTCTCTTGCCATGACAAGGCTTTTGAGAGCCGTGGAAAGGATCTCTGTAGGGGCGACAATGTCTTTGACATTCGAGAATTATGCTGGCAATTATGCCATAAATTGAACAATGAACATTCAAGTGGAAAGGAAACTTGGCTACAGATAATGTTTATCGGGCATTTAGGTCACAAAAATTGGATTTTTGCTTTCTTGATAATTTCCCACAACAAATGTCCTCGCCCTTGCCCTTGCCCTTGCCCTTGCCCCATCTTTTATTGCTTACTTGCCCCATTTTGGCGCTTGCCTTACAATCAGCCCTGCCCTTTGATCTCTCGCTTTCTCTGGTGGAGGCGCCTCCACAAAACACGCAACGCTGTGACAGTGGCTAAGCTGTAGACTTTAATCAGACCAAATATTTTGCCAGGGCTTTGACATTTTATTGATTGCCACTGCCAGCCGTTGAGTTGTTCATTAATTTCATCCGAAAAAGCTCTCCCCAACGGGGATGGTGACCTCTAAGTTGGGTGTGACCTCTGTGGGGGTGTGGGGTATGTTTTTTCCCGGCAAAAACAGGAAATGGAAATGGGAACAAAAATGAAATAAATTTATTAAGCAATCAAATGGATTCGGGTCTTGTCAGTGGTATGGGGAAAGGAAAATCACAGACTTTTTCTCTGATTCTCTACCCCCTCGTTTTTCTCGTTTTCCCTTCTTTGCCGGTTTCTTTTTCCGCAAGAAAAAGTCACTTAAATGGTATTTACCTTCTGTCAAAGAGGAGAGCTATTGGAGATGCTAACTCGTATGCAGGGATGCAGGGATTCTGTGATGCTTTATGCATTTCAATTGCTGCATGAATTTCACATTTCAGATAGAATGCACAAACGCATGTGTGCACACACACATACACACACACAGGATACTGTACTCCTACAAAGACATCTTCCAGGACATCTCTTCATCGAAGTATCAAGCAGAACCACCGCCTAGTGCACATGTTTTCCCATTGCCATTGCATTCGCAGTGCTCATATTTTAACGAACATTGTGTAAAACCCACCTATGTTTGTATATGTATGTATGTCCCACCCCGTGCCCCACGCCTTCCCTTGTCAACCTTGTCAACCTTGTCAACTTCAGCATGAATGGGCGACAGGGCGGGGGCTTTGCCTTTTTTCTGCTCAATTTGCAATTTGCAATGCGCTGAAATGTTCCTGCAATAATCAAAGCACGCTTACGGCATGTTATTTTAAATTTCAGTTTATATAAAATAGAGATGGAAAGAAGAGATGTGATGTGCAGCAGTAGATTATATAAAACAATTTCTGCACAGACTATGGGTCGCGAAAGCAGCAGCAGCAGCAGCCCCAGCCCCAGCCCCAGTACTAGCCCTAGCATCCCTCCAGCCAATGAAATTGTTTTTACGTGACGCGAATGAACAAAAAGTACATGAAGTCCCTAGCAGAGGGCTGCCGAACAGCTGTTTTTAGAGCTGAGGGAACTCACCTGACAGCATCCACATTATGCCCCAATACAGGGCCCAATTCATCGACATCTTTGATCTATTTATCTCTAGATTCTTCTGCTGGCGTTTCAGGAACTTCGTTTGTTGTTTAGTTTATGCCTGAAAAAAGAAGAAAGAAGAATACAAATGAGAGTGCGATATGAGCCATGGAAGTTTTCATTTAGAGATTAGAAAATAAATAAATTCAAGCATACCCTTTCTGAAATTTCCAGACCCGTTTCTTTAGCCTTTCTCCCACCCCAAAGAAAAGTGCAACAACAAATGCAATTAAAGGCAAGTCCCGACCTACAAAAATAGCCAAAAAGTTTCACAAATACAGAAATACAAAAGGAACAAATTGTCGACAAACACAGCCGAAAAATGGACAAACAGAAGAGCAAACAATGAGATCGCGGGGTAGGCTGAGGGGCCCTGGAAAACCGCATACAGTACAGGATTGGGTCCGGACTGGAGTCCTGGAGTTGCAACATAAAAATCCACTAAGGCAAATTGGTTTTGTTAACCAGAACATTGGACACATTAACAGGACCACAGGAGCCAAACAGGAAACACACACACACAGCTGTCCTCGCCGGCTTGGGGCCGCCCCTGTGGGAGTGGCCAGCAGGCATTGTGGGATGTGACGACGGGGGTATGCAACAATTAAAGTTCTCGTGCCATTCGGTCCCCAGCCAAACACCAAAAAAAAAAATAAAACAGAAAACAGAAAACGGAAAACGGAAAAATTACAGCGAGCGCAATGCGCGAAATTGTTTTCATGAAAATGTAGCAGCGACTGTACTATCGGTGGACGAAGGGGGAGGAGGCTGTGCTGCGCCATGCAGTGGGGCGATGGGGTTAATAGAAAATTATGAACTGCGGAGTGGGGAAGGGACTGGAGCATTGGCAGGCCACATTTTTGCACAAGTTTTTTGCTCATTACACGGCTTGATTTCATTTAGTTTGAATCGGCGAGTGGAAAAACGAGTGGCTAAAAAGCACTGGGGCAGGGGCAGAAAGGAAAGCCCGTAAATTAGATGAGATAATAAGCCGTGGGAAGCCGCTGCGCAGCCAGTGGCAGCCTCAAAGGATATACAGCAGCATCAGCAGCAGCAGCAGATCCTGTCCGTTGTCTGTGTGTCTCTGTGTCTCTGTGTCTCTGTGTCCCTGTGTCCGTCCGCTGCCTGCATTCGTTTGGCCTTCTTAATTAGGCGCAAAAAAGCAAACTGCAAAATGCAAATGAAAAGGCAGCTACAGCAGCAGACCCTTGCAACATCCAGCAGCCAGTGGCAGCATAGTTAAGCACTGAAGGAGCCAGCAGCAGGAGCAGCAGCAGCTGTCAAAGGCAAGCATTTTTGGGGTCAAATCAAATCCTAATAAAACGACAGCAGCTCCACAATAACCCTTAAGCCCTCAATGCCACACATTGGCCGCTGGAGAATGCCACCTGGAAGACACTTTTGGGAATACATTTTAAAGCCAGAGACATTTTTGCGACTCTTTCTGTAGGTATAACTCTACTCGAATTGCTGATTCTATAATTCATTCAGCTTTAAGCCTTATTTATAGCCAATCGAAGTGGACTAAGCCCCGTCAAGAAGCCCCGCCTGTCAGCGGCATGTTAATACCTTTTTTGAAATGGCCCCAAGGTTGGATGTTTCCCCCCCCCGCGTTGCTTCCATTTAATCAAAGCTAATTGAGTGCGTTTTTGTTTTGTTTTTATTTGTATTTTTTCTTGGCAATTGGCGTTAACTTTACCGCTTTGACAGCCGGATGAGTTGCCGCACAGATGGAGTGTGGTGGGGCACAGCGACTGACCACAAAATGCTGCACGCGAATCTACCTAAAACATTTCTGTGTGTGTTTTTGCCCCACTCGCCCCCTTTTGTTTCCCGCAGCATGGAAAACTTTTCAGCGTTTACGCTTAGTTGCCTTTCACTTTCACTTTCACTTTCACTTTTCCTTTCCTTTTTTTTGTTGTTTCTTTTTCCGTGGGAGAGAACATTGAAATTAGATTAAAATGCTGAGGCAAATACAAAATGGCGGCCACTTGGGCGGCGTTGGCGGGGGTGTGGTGATGTTTGTGGAATCAATTCGAATTTCATTAAAACAATATCAAGCGCCTCGCCACCTTGAAGGAATACCCAGCCTAAGATCGAGGGGCTTACCGAGTTATTTTCTACGACAAATGGCTTAACAGCAAAGAAGCGTTTTTTGGCAACAAAAATATACTTGGAGGCTGATTGACGAATAATAAAGAATCGTGGAGATGATACAAAATATAAATAAATATAAAATATATAAAATTAATTTCGCAAATTGTATTTTCCATAACACCATAATCAAAGGGTATTTCTTGTAAGTGTTTCAGCCACATCTACTTTTTCTTCTGCCTTTTCTTTTGCGGCTAAAACTTTGGAAGGTCCTTTTGGTTAGTGGATCATCGTGGGCAGGCAGTTGGGGCGGCGGCAACTATCTGCACGATTTTTGTTTTGACAGTCCAATGAATAACCTACGACTGTTCTTTTGGTTTCGTTTATGTTCATGCTCCACGGGCAAGCACAGAAGCAGGAGCAGCTGCAGAATCGGTTCTGGTTTCGGTTTCTACTTTAAAAGAATGGATCCACCGCCAATTAGGCCCCAGAAGCTTGTTCCTGTTGCTGGTTCTTGCTCTCAGACACAGACACAGACCGCTCCCATTAGAGGAATCCACTCTCCAGCTCCCTTTCCCTCCATCGATTTTACACAAGTGAACGTGTGAATGAACTGCTCGGCATCCTGCCCCCGAGGGCGCTGGGTGCCCCACTTCTACGTCTGCCTGTCTGGGAGGTTCCTTTCCTGCTCTCTCGAAGGCTTGGCTCTGGGTCGTCTGGGCCTTCATTTATCATGCGACTCCCAGGGGAGTGCTCAAAAGCAATGAAATTAAAAGCTTGAATTGTTATTTTGTTGCCCTTTTTTATTCCTTCTCCTTCCCTTTGCAAGTCTCAATTGGTTGCTCTTTTCACGTCTCGCTGTTTCCTCTCTTTTCTCTGTACTCTCTTTTCTCTGTAGCCCCGTGCTCCTGACTCCTGCACTCTGACTCCTGCAATGATTGGCATTTATGGCCATTGGCCAGAAGCGCGCGCGGCTGCATTTTTTTCCCTGTGACTTTCATGTGAATTATGAGGAGAAGTCCTGCCGCTTAATTGGCTTTTAATTCCTTGGCGTGGCTAATGCGGGCTGTAAGCAGCAATATTCGCTATTACACGGGGCAGGGGAGCCGCAGGGTGATCCATTCATTAATTAAATTCCATTCCATGGGCAAATAAAATTCAAATGCCGCAATATTTACAAGATAATTTGACATTTTTAGGAATGTTTCATGCCGTAACAGCAACAACAGCAGCAGAGAAAAGTACGGGGATATTCTCACAAGCGACTGGAAGATATTTTGGGTGGAGACCACATAAATATCGAATTAGATACTCAAAAGTGAGTTTTCATATCAGCAAAAAGTTGGAAAAAAGTTCGGAAAAAGGTGTGTGGGCGTGTGTCGTGCGGCGTGCGGCTTCCGAAAGGGATATTAAGAAAACATTAAAATCACATTTTTAAAAGATTACGAAAGGAGGAAACTCTGCTACTGGCTCCTAGCGCGTGGCTCGTGGCACGTGGCAGTCACAAATCAGAATTTGAGTTGCATAGATTTTCCTGTTGTACATTTGGCAATTAGACAATCATTACCATGATGATGTTCTTGCAACATGCAGCACAAAGGAGCACAGGAGGAAAATGGTAATTGAAATCAATACAAAATGCAATATAATTCGCTCTCTCCATCCATCTCTCCAATGCCATTCCCCATCTCATGCTCCCAAAGCAGCCTAGCCACATACATTTGAGGTGCCAGCAGTTTATGATTATACCGCCATCGGCTGTAGGAAGCAGCAGCACTTGAGGAAGTTGTAAAGTGGGTTACAGCCACAGGAGAAAAAGAAAAACAAAATCAAAAGAAAACTTTGAGCGAAAAACTACACACAGCCAACTATGTGCAGTGGCAGCAGGGACACAGCTCCCACAGCGATTCCCTAAAATATGGTGCACACTTGGATGCCCTTTCTGTCAGAGACAAAGTCAGTGGCTGCGAAAAGCTCTGCAGATATATTCCAGGAATGGGCATACGTGTTTTTGTATAGCTAGTTGGAACAATCAAACATCTTTCATTGGATGGATGCACTAACAGTGTTTTTCATGTTCTATTTATGTGATCGCTGGATCGACTCGGATTTAGATTTGCAAAGAGGCATTTGGCCGCTAAATTGGTAGATACTTCCAGTGGCAGTGAGAGACATTTCCCAGGGTATAGACACAAAACATTTTATTGGACAGCATGCCGAGGGAGTCCTTGCTTCGATTTCTCTTGCTCAAAGGATGTTTTCCTTTCAAGAACTGTATCTGTGTGTTGCAGTGTTCCACCCTTGTGTGTCTTGGAGTGCCTGTGTGTGTGTGTGCTGCTGCTCTTCTGCTGCTTCTGCTGTCGTATGTAAGTCAAGTGCTTCGTCGTTAAGCTGAATTTGATTGTTTCTGTTCTGTTTCTCTGTGGCTTCAGGCGAAAGCGAAATCAACTTTTGAGCTCCCAAAAAAAGGTGTCGGAGCTTGCCAAGCCGACGCGTCGGTTGGGTGGGTTGTGTGGGGCTGGGGCTGGGGCTGGGGCTGGGGAGTTGCATGTTTCAACATGCTCATGCACCCTTCATTCGGGTTGTTTCTTTTGTTGCTTTTGCACTGACCAGGCCAGGAGAGAGAAAATGGGGAAAAAATACACTGCGACGCCTTTTGTGTGTTGGAGTTGGCCCCTCCGTTCCCTCTCTCTCTGCGCTGCAAGGGATGGCAGGATATGGTTGCAGCATGGGGCATGCCACTGACAGTTTCGGTTTATTATGTCACTGAAGAAGGGGAGGGCGCGAGAGAGCATGTGAAAAGTGTTTAGCTGTCGACTAAAAAAGACATTTTCTAACCCCGTTCTCCGTTCTCCGTTCTCCTCCCTCCCCACTCACCGGCGACCGAGCGGCCGAGCAGAGAATACCCTGGAATTTATTTTTACCACCACCCCGTACCACCTCCCACCCGTTGAACCACTTTAACCAACTGCAGTGTTCCACAATTGCGAAACGAAACGAGGAAAACGCATTTTATGGCATTCAAATCGTAATGATTTTGCGCTTTTCTCATTTTCTCCTTTTCCTTTCCCTCCACATCCCTCCTAACAAGTTTCCACCACATGCAGGCTGAAAACTGCACTCGATTCATGTGTGTGTGTGTGTGTGCATGTCATTGGATTTTCATTTAGAGGGCGAGCTTGTGGAAAATCTCAAACGACAATTGGCGTTAGATGACTGCCAGGCTGCCTCCATTCGGACAGAGAGAGAGAGAGGAAGAAGTGCGATGGAAAGATGAGCAAAAATAGCGAGAATAAGCTAAAGGGAAATTAGTGATAAGCAGATACTTCTGTCTGTCTGTCGGCCGGAGACTGATTCTCCAGATCTCCAGAGCTACAAGCAATAGTGCTCTCAATTCATTCATGTATAAGGGAATACTACCAGAAAAGACTCTTCAGCTCTTCAGCTGACACAATAGCACATAGTTTAACCCAAATTGTCGTAAATGACCTTAAAAATATGCGCAAATAAAAGGCTTAAACACACAAAGGATGCCGCAGCCCAAAAACACGAAAAATTATAACAAAATATTAACTGATTGAGGGCTGAAAATGTACTGAAAGATGCCTCCAATTTGGATGGTGTCTCCCTGATGATTATTTCATCCGTTCAAATTGTCACCTCATTCGACATAAATTCAACTTAAAAGAAGAAAAAGAAAGAAAACAAAAAAGCCAGAAATGCAATTAAAAACCATTTTTGCTCCTAAATATTCGACAGCTGTTAGCCCGAAATATGCAAATTATCAAACAAATATCACACAAAGCAAAAGAATGCAATAAAGTTGTCGTACGTGGCGTATGTGCAATATATATTGTTCAATTATTACGTATACGCACCACTTGACAGCCAGCATAGAGAAGGAGAGGCAGAGAGAGAGAGAGAGAACGAGAGAG
Organism: Drosophila guanche; assembly: GCF_900245975.1. NCBI lineage: Eukaryota > Metazoa > Arthropoda > Insecta > Diptera > Drosophilidae > Drosophila > Drosophila guanche. The sequence goes on along the minus strand of NW_022995757.1, from coordinate 1,534,891 downwards.
TGGTGCACCACTTGACAGCCAGATTGCAAAACGAGAGATGCAAATCGAAATACGAATACGAATGCAGGCTACAGTATCCCCTGGGACTATTTGATTTGATTCTACCCAAAAAAATGAGAAATTTCAAGCATTTCTTTGCGCCAATTACTCGGGCCAATTGCTGGGAATAAGGTCTCCATTATCGTCAGCTGCTGCCGCTGCTCGTACCAGAGAGTATCAAATATTTGCCCATACATATCTCTCCACACATCCCCCGCACAGCCTGAGTTGAGCGGATGTCAGCGAAATATTTTAAAGAATTTTTGGGGGGCAAACTGGCAGCCGATAGCTTGTGCAGAGGCTTCTTTACGGCTAGACTGGGGATTCGAAGAGGTATCGTCAAAAAGGAGTTATCAAATGATGGCACAAGCATCACTCATATGAGTTGGAACTAATTCGATATTTTAATCAACGATCATACCGAAAATCGATTACTTTGCGATTTTCCCTTGAATAATGGATAATTTGATTAATTTTTGTATGGTGACGGGGTTTTCCAATACACCTGAGATCCTCTCACACCCATCTCCCACTATGCTCGGCTCTGCTCTCGTTTGATTTTGATATTTTTCCAGCGTTGATTGAATAAATTTAGAAGAATTAATTTGAATCGATTTGACTTTCAACGAAAGAAACACAGCCCCAAAGTATTGTCTTAGCTCTCACACACCCCACACCACACCACCTCACTGCATCTCTCTCTCTCTTTCTCTATTTGAGGGTCCTTGTTTCTAAGGAGTCATTTGCATATGCACACATACGCATACACATACACATACACATGGATATATGTGGCATATATCTGTGGCATATAAAGTGGCATTTTTGCAAATGATGAAACCCAGGACTTAATGTGGGGTAAAAAAAATATAAAGAACGAAAAAATCAAGGGAAATGGCAATGCGGAGGACTCGTACGAGGACTCTCGTATCAGAGACAAGGACAAAGCCTTTTTGTGAGCCACAATAAACTATCTTTTATTGCCGGTGGCCCCCAAGAGAGAGAGATAGAAACAGTGAGTTGGGGGAAAAAGGTGCTGTCCTCTTGTGTCCTGTTCTCCACTGTCCGCTTGTCCTTATTTTCTGTTCTGTTCTGTTCTGTTTTCTGTTTTCTGTTTTTTTTTTTTTTTTTTTGCTGAAACTCTTGGTACCCCTTCCCTGTGCTGTGCTGTGCCTTTCCACTCCTTCTCTTACTTTCACTCCCAGTCTCTGAGTCGCTCTTTTGCTGCGTTGTCGACCGCATAAAAGTTTTTCAATTAAGTGCCATGCCCTACTTTGGACTTTTTGCTGAAGCCAAACCCCCATTCACCCCTATGCATTCCTCCTGTACACCACTTATATTCCTACTGAGAGGGGAGTGGGTTGGCAGGGGGAGACATATGTACATACGCGGCATTGCCGCATGCATAATGCGAATGTTAAAAGCGTTGCCCCAGCATCGTCGTTACCGGTTACCGCCCGCCCTGCCACGCACCCCACCAACAGCTCCTACTGCTGCTGTTGCTGTTCCTCCGCGTTACCGTTACTCTGCGACGCTGCGTAAGTGGAACACACGTACCATACGTACGTCCGTGCACGGGATCTCCCCCACTGCCATTGCACCCTCGGCCATCCTTAATCCATTCCATGCCCCAGACCATTCTGAGACCCCAAAATGAGACTTTTGAAAGGAAAGAGAGCCATCAGGGGACTCCATGCAATAATTGATTCAAAATAGGAATTTGTCAGTATCGATATTTGATATTTAGCATGGGAGCCGATAATTACGGAAAGTATTCGGCTTGTGCCTCATTCATGTGTGTCCCCAGAGGGTATGCCACTATCGTTACTTGTTTCCCTGCCTCACACACCTCCACGTTCTCTGCTCGTGGCGACTCTCTCGCTTTCATATGTGCAGCGGTTTTGTATTGAAATGTGTCGCAGCAGAATAAAAAAAAGAGAAGAGCATAAAAGAAAATATGAAGCAAAAATAGTCCGAAGAAATGCGAGCCACAAAAAAAAATATGTGCAACTTGGGTTCTAAAATGCATCAAGTGGGAGCAACTAAGGGGCATTCGAGTGAGAGAAAGAGAGAGAGAGAGAGACAGAGAGTGAGAGAGCTGAGAATAGATAAAGCTATACTGCGCGGGAGAGAGAGAGAGCTAGCGAAAAAAAGTGGTTAAAAAAAGGAAAAGATTGCGGGGCTGAGGCTTTTTTTTGGCTGGAAAAGTTTGGAGAAGCTTCAATGGAAATACGTGACTTACGCAGCAGAAACAAAGATGCAAAAACACAGTCTCATGCATAGATACAGATACACTCTACACCCACACAAAGCGTTCAGTAAATATTTTAATGAAGTGAAAAAACTGTCTCGAGTCACAGAATCTTTTTTCAAAGATTTCCCGGCACAGATAGATGGAGAGGTTTGATCTGGAAAATGTTTCTGCAATATATTGCTACTCTCTCCTTCTCCTCTTCCTAGCACTCCTTTCACTCCCATTTTTGCCTTAGTTTCTCTGTATTTAATTTTGTGCCCAAATATGCTTGAACTTCAATCAGGAAACACGCCTCCTCTGGCTCTCTCTCTCTCTCTCTGGCGACTCAAAACGCTGCAGGCATCCAAACAAGGGACAACAGCAACAGCAGCAGCAACCACACAATCAACTTCAATAACTTAGGTACACACACTCACACACACACACACACACAGACACACAGACACAAGAGAATACTAACAAACACTTGGGGAAACAGCTGGCGGACAGAGAGGGTAGGGCGTAGTGGCCTGCTGGCATGTTAATATTAGTTACGGAGGGAGGCCACAAAAGCACATAAACTTACGAAAACGTACACACGCATCTGAACCCAGAGGGGTAAGCAAAAGGGGGAGAAACAATCATGGGCAGAGAAAGGTAGAGATAGAGATACACTAATAAGCAGAAAGTAAATAGAAGACATAAAGGAGAAAGTACTGCCATGGAGAACACTCACAGAGAAGAGTCGGCGAAAGAGTACAAGGGAGTCCACCATGAAACATTTATCGAGAAACATAAGCTCTTTATCGATATTAAGTAGATTCTTTCACATGTTATCAGTAATAAGAAGTGCATAAATGATTCTCTAACTAAAAGCTAAGATCTTTATTAATCTGACGACATTCAAAGATGATTCAAAACTCAGAGGTAAGTGCATTACTAAGTTTCTCTCAGCTCGTTCCCAGAAAATCCACACTAGATGAGCGAGGGGAGAGACACACATAAGGAAAAACCGCTGCAAAGTGTTGCCTAATTTTTGAGGCGGGACTCCTGCATGGCAAACTGTTGCCTGTTATCCCACCGGTCTATGGTTTAGCCAACATTTTCGTGTCCTTGAGTCTTTGATTAAAACACACGACGCACACGACCCCCTGGGGGGAGTGGGGAATGGAGAATGGGGAATGGGGGAGGCCTAAACGAGCAGGCCATAAAGCATCTTCTTCCGCTTCAAACGTTGTTGCTGCTTGATGCTGCTGGTGCTGTTGCTGCCACAGCAGCACTTGGCGCGCTAACCGAAATCCATTCAGCAAACTAAAACCAAAACCAATTTGAAGTGAAAACCTCAATTCAGAAAACACACACACGAGAGAGAAGTGAGAAGTGGTGAGAAGTGAGAAGAGAAAGAGCGCCCGCAGCCAGGCTTGAGCCTCTGGCAAACAGAAAGAGCACCCTCATACCCCTCAGGCCACACATCCTTACACCGCTATTGATTATAATACGACTGGCGCTCTTTCATCAGAGAAGTGTTCGTGGCATGTGAGAGAAAGAGGCGAGAGGCGAGAAAGGCGATGTCTTATATGCAAATTTGATTTAAACCCCGCACAAAAGAGGAATAATAAATACAATTCTCGGAAAAAAACACACACGATCTATCGCACTCTGCTGCGGCTGCTGTTGCGACTGTGCTTTGGAATGTCACACAGAGAAGGAACAGAATGAGAGAGAGAGAGAGAGAGCGTACGAGAGTGTTGCATGCCTCCCATCCAGTTTAAGGGCATCAAAAAGTCGAGCAGCCCTTTAGACCCTCCCACACTGTTTGCTTTTTTGTTTAGAAATTTGATTTTCATAAGCTGACTCACGTGCCTGCATCAAATGGCTTATGGTGGGTGGCATGTGCCATGGGGCATGGGGCATGGGGCATGGGCCAAGGGGCAAGGGGCAAGGAGCAAGTGGGTTGTGTCGATTTTTGGTTTACCAAACGCTACGGCACGCACGCCTGCTGCTCGCGAGATTGAGCTCTGGATTTTGGATACTCGACAGCAGCACAGGGAGGAGGTGGCTGAGGAGGGACGGATTGTGGCGGAGTGTCGGGTGATGCCACGCACGAATTAAGCCAAAGATATGTTTGACAGGCAATATTTCTCGCAAACACACACAAACACACAGGAGGAGAGAGAAAGAGCGAGAGAGGGACAACAACCCATACACACGTAATGCATTTGCATGGGGTCCTGCACACAGAAGGACGCAGTGGGACGGAGCAAATGTAACAAAAAAATGAAAGATTTTTGATTGATAATGCGACTCAGAGATACCCTGAGCAAAGTTGGTACCAGGGTAAATACTTATTGAGAGCTTATCGGCTTCAAATATTCCTGACAGCAACAAAGAGCACAGACCTCCGGATAAAGACAAAAACACAAAAACTTTAATCAGAACATCGTACCCTACTCAACATGCAATCACAGGGTATCCAGAATTATGCAGCATGCCTTTATGAAACAGCCATGAAACAGCAAAGAGCAAACAGGAAAACGGGAATGCTTTTAGTGCCAGCAAAAAGGGGAAAGAGAAAAGAAGAGAAAACAGCACGAAGAAGGCAACGAGCAGCAATGAAAGAATGAGGCATGAGATCCCCGGGATTCAATCAAAAACAAATCTGCAAGGGAGCAACAGCAGCAATCAAAGATTCACTGAGTATTTCTGTTTCTTTTTTGGTTTTATTAGCTTGTTGGCACTTGTTAATATTTGTGTATGGTCTCCGGGTACAATTTGTGATAGTTTTATGTGGACACATGCGATGCGTGGCTGAGCCGAGAACCGAGTGATCTGTTCTTTGGTTTCTCTGCCATGTATCGCTCTCTCTAGCTACTTGTTTTTCTCACACGAAATTGAGTGGAATTCAAATTTACTCTTTTCATTGAAAGTGTGAAGCGTGATTTAAAGCGCTTCAGGTGCCGTTCGTTTTACGTTATGTTTTGGTTGCATGACAAGCATAACACTCTCTCTCTCTCTCTCATTCTCTCTGGGGATATTCCAGGGATTTTTGGTGGCTAACGATTTAATTAAGCAACCTAAAAAATGGATGGAAAAATGTTTGTGGCACATGATATATGTACATATCTCTCTACATATGATATGATGCGATGATACGATGATGTCTGCCGAATGTCGAATGCAATTTTCAATTAAAAAACTGCATCGCCAGCTCTGACGGAGGAAAAAAATGTATCATTTCTTTCTTCAGCTATTTTTTTCATTGTCCGGAAATTCGATTATAATTTGCCTGGTTTTCTGTGTGTCGTTTTTTCTTTTTGGAAGACAGAAGAAACCCCCCAATGTGATGGGACAACTCCCTGTTTAATTATATGCAAAACCACAGGAGAAAGGGAAGCTCAATTAACTGACATTAAGTGACTGGCCCGGGGAAATTTCTCTCTCACTCTCTCTCCCTTTTTGCAAAGGGAAATTGAATACGTGGCACACGACACAGAGACGACAGAGGAGACGCCAATGCAGAGGCGGAGACGAAGGAAAAGCCCTGGCAAAAGTGACAGCACAAGTGACATTTCAATGATTTCGCTGTCAGTCAGTCAGTCAGTCAGTGTGTCAGTCAGGCAGTCTGTCAGTCGTGCTCTCTCTCTCTCTTACACAGAACACAAAGCGGAAGGAGGAGTAGGGTGGGGTGGTAGGAGCAGGAGGATGTTTCGTTTTGGGAGTGAGACAAATGGCTGACACGCAATGGCGGCGGCTCAAAAACAAGAACAACAACTGAACAGAGAGTAGGGAAAACTGGCATCCCCCGCCCCCTGGAGGATGGTGCTTTCGCTGTTGGCTGGAAAAACTGCTAACCACAGCAGAAAAATAGCAGAAAACAGCAGCAGCATCAAACCATCAAACGGCTGTCGAAATGGCAAGCATTGTTTTTATCAGTTTGTTCGCAAAAGCCGAGCAGAGACACAATATAAAAATAGACGCATTTGCTTGTCGTTTTTATGCCTCAAAAACAAAAGCGGCAAAAGTTTTCCCGGAGTAGAAGTGGCACTGGCATGGGCAGGAGGAACATTACAGGGAGCAGTACAGACAGCGCGTGTGCGTGGAGTCATCCAGAGGGTCCGGCCATTCATGGCAATTAGTGATAATTTCGGAAAAGGTCTGCCTAATATATTACATTTCTAATGAGAAATAATGTGTAGGCTGTGTGGCAGCGACTGTCTTGAGAGAAATCTCTAAATCATCTGCACCGCACCACACTCTCTGGCACTTAATGGTTCCTATCCCATCGCTTACAAGGAGGTAATGCCATATGCTAATTAGTCATTGAGTGGCTTTGATCCCTCTCTCTAACTCTCTCATGTGTGTTTGTATGTGTGTGTTGGGAGAATGTATTAAAAACTAATTAGAAAACCAGTGGGAAAAAGTTGCAAAAAGACTCAGAAAAAGAGCCAGTGGAGGAGGATAAAAATGTACAAAAAAAAACGAGCTATGGAAGCGCGTTGAAAGAGTTTGGAAAAAGAAAAGCCACACACCAATAAGAGAGAGAGAGAGACAGAGAGTGATGAGATGGAAGAGGAAGGGAGGGTGCGGTAGTTGGTGTCTCATTACCGCAATCAGGTGTAAGGCAGAGGAAAGTTGCAGTTCAATAATTACGGGAATGAAAGGCAGCAGCAGCAGCAGCAGCGGAAGTTCTGTTGCAAGTTTTTTAAAGTTGTATGCCCTTGCATATATATATTTTGTTTCCTCCCTTGTTCATTGATTTGTAATCAATGGAAAGAGGGAGTGTCGAGGGCGACTGAGAGAGAAAGAGAGAGAGTGAGAGAGACAGATCCGTAAAACAAATAAAATCAGAAATGGGCTAGGTGCTCGTGTATACATACATACACCCTCTCCGTTACTCCGTTTGTTCGATCACTCGCCGCACACATCGAACCGCACAACAGATTGAAAAAGAGATATTTATCAGCCGAAAGATCAGCGGACGCAGGCAGAACAAAAACAACAAGTGCATTGCACTTGCCCTCTCTCGCTCTCTGTCTGTCCATCTTTCCGTCTTTTTTGCTTCGAGCGGAACAACAACAACAACAACAACAACAACAACAGCACCTTTGCTTGCACATTCGTGTTACATTGTGGTGGAGAGAGGCAACAATTGCAGGGGCGCTCAAATTACAGCAAATGACGGCAGAGGCTGTCACCTCGTCTGTATCCCTCCTCTCCCTCTTACTTTTCTTCTTCGGCCCTTCTTTGGGTAACTCTTTGTCCTACCATTTATAAGCAAAGAAAAAATTCTTTAAATTTTTAAAGAACTTTCTTACGTTTTCTTCCGCTTTCTCTGGCTGTCTGAAAACTGGATCTCCCACAGCGTGGACTCACGTTCCATTTTTGGGAACTGTAATGTCTTTATAGTTTTTGGAAATTGCTCTGCTATTAAAACAAAATAAACGACGCTACGCGCAACTTATAAATTTTGTCTCGAAAATCAAGTGAAATAAATGCAGTGCCAGATGTTCGGACAAAGAGAAAACAACGAAAACGAATAGCAAAACTGGTAAGGAGTACGCTATAGATCTACCCTGCACAGCGACAGGGGAGAAATTTACATTTGTTCTTTGAAATTACTTGGTTCAACCACTAAAACACCAAACAATACAAAAAATTGACTCTAAGAGCTTCAATTGCACTTCCAAAGTGTGAAAAGGATCCAAGCATCAATATCTAAATATATAGACATGTCAAACTCAAAGATACATTCAAAATTGTTTCTTAAATGTAGATATAATAAACTCAACACTCTCAACAATTCTACACATAACTTCTAATAGAAAGGATTATAAATTGCAGCATACCTCCGCCTGATAAGAAAAGGTATCGAGGCTAAAGAGAAACGATTCGAAAACAAAAGATCCAGACAGAAAACGCTGCGCCCCCTCGAAACAGGGGCATTTTCTGCAATAAATTCAACTTTTCCGGGGCATGCCACAAACACACACTCGCACACACATGTCCATAAATAGCAATTCAAGAAAAAACTTTGCGCACCCTTCTAGAAGATTTTTGTTGCCGTTCTTTTTTTTGCCCCGTTCAGCGGTTGCGACTTTTAATTTTATTGCCACGGTCCGAAAGGAGTTTTGGGGGTTCGCTCATATTCCACTATGGTTATGGGGTAGCCAATTGGTCTGTCTGTGTGTTGGGTAAATGGTTGGTAGCCTTCACTCCTGCATATATCACCAGAGACCAACCCCACAATTGTGTGTGGTATGCCTCTGATTGCTTCATAAATAATTGCAGCCGACTTTTGGTGTGGGGTTTGTGGGGTGATCTATTGGAATGTGGCATGCATCACCGAACAGCCAAATACGAATATTCCCTTAAACCAGTACGAGGTACTAAAAATAAGTAGTACACAGGCAAAAATGATGAACTCGTTTATTTTGAATGATTATCATCAGCAATAGGTGGGAAATTGTCCAAGAAGTAATAAGGGAGACGCATAATTTGTATTTCTTTATTTCATGCTCAGGAAGGGACTCCGCGTTTGTGTGAATTTGTGTTCTGGTTTGCTGGCAACTGTTTGGTGGAGAGTGTTTCAGTTTTGTGTAATTTCTGGAATAGGAAAATGCATCATAAGCGAGTCTGTTAGCCAGCTTAGACAGTAATGCTGATTCTGCACAACAATCGCAAAGATCTTTGTGGCGGCGCTGGCAACTGCGAACATTATGAGATCTCAAGTTTTGCGATTGGAACTGCCATGATAAGTGCGAGTATCTTTGGAAATATTTCTGAATGACTTACAGCTCTGACTGTAATGTAGGACTCGAAAATGTTGATTGAAATTGATAGGCCTCGCTCTCTGTATACATATATTTAAGGGACTGCCATCCTTAGGTCTAAAAACCTTTTTGGGGAACAATTTAAATCCATCTCGCATGATACTTAATTTCTCACTCATTTTTGTTTGTGATAAATGGAACGATCGCAGTGAGAAGGAAATCCTGCAATGATTAAACATAGGATTTTGTGACTTCTGCTTCAGATAATTCTTGTCGTGGTCTGTTTTGATGCATTGATAAACCGATTATCTGGCCATCCATCGGATGTCAGGGCCATGTGTCGTTTACATTAGGCAGGAAGAGTTAATCCATCAACCAGAAAGCATCTGTCGACGATGAATCCTAGAAAAAGTGTGGAAGATCCTACCAGCATTTGATTGCTTATAAGAGACAACTTTTGTTGCTGTTGTTGGCTAACATATTTCCCCCACTTCGTATCTGGGCTTCCACTCATTTCTGCCAGTACTCGTGCTTTTGCTCTCATTCTGGACGTGTGTAACTCAATCATCTCTTTAGTTACCGCCCTTTGAATTGTCTCCCGGTCTGGCAATCAAATTCATCTGCCTCCCTTTCCCCTTTCCCCCTTCCGCCTTTCCCACTATCCTGCTGTCTGTTTGGCTGCTTAAATACATCTTTGGCTATTAGTCATCAAGGGGCAAGGACATGTCACAATAACATGCCACTGGACAGGACATTCACATGGAAGGAAAGAAAGTCATCAGAAGATGAGTTTGTCTTTGGAGTTTCGTGCACTTTCATTTAATAGACGACACACTCCATGGCCATACTGGCCACTTTCTCTTTGCTTTCAAAGAGACTGCCTCTGCTGTTGGCTCCGCTCTTCTGTTAGCCCGGGCAGCTATATTTTAACTTAATTAACTTGCAACTATTTTAGTGAACAACACAAGTGGCTCGTTCTCTCTCATTCTACTCCTGGTATCTGCAATTCTCTCTGCTCCGTTTCTGTTGCTTGTGTGCGGAGAAATCTGTTTCCTTACCGAAGGCGGCACACTCAATGACTACAAATTGTGGTCATCAGAGCAGAGGCATAGGCAGAGACACAGGCGAGAGGGCGAGAGCAAAGAGAATTAAAGGTGGAAATAGGAAATAGTAGATTTTCGTTTGTCACGTACATGAGAGTGGAGCCGTAGAACGAGGCACGGGCCACGGGATACGGAGGAGAGTATTCGATGAAGGGCAGCGGCACGTATGCCCCACTCTCACTCCAGCTCTTTTTGCACACCAGCATTCACCCACTCACCTCCAACTTCAGCCCAACCAGCGGCTCGACTTTCTTGTGGCGATTGCGACTGCGATTTGTATAAAATTACAATTCCATTTGAAGCTCCAGAGCAGTCGGCCCTGAATTCAGGACGATGGAAGGAACGCGATGCTGCCCTAATCCTTCTCCCTCCGATCTCTATCACTTCTCCGCTTACTCTGGCACTCCCACCATGGAGAACGAACTCTCTGTATCCTCGAGTATCTTCCTACTATTACACCTCACTGGCTCTTGGGCTTATAGTTTTCTGAGGGTAACCTTTCTTAGAGGGATTGTTAGGTTATACAAAATACAAATATTAAAATATAAAGACAATATATTTATATCAATAAATAAATAGCAGGACATGCAGCGGCACATCTCGGTCAGTTCTACCGGGAATTCTTCATAATTCTTTGGTACTTACTCCCTGAGAATCTTTCGAGCAAACCAATGAGCAACTGCCGTCGTGTCCATACATATTTTCGTTTGCTTTCGCGGGATTACTTTTTACAGGGACAGTTGCATCTTGGAACTATCCACCGACTGCGAATAAAGATGCGAATGCTGAGGGGCTTTGAAAATGTGACTGAAAAAGGGGTTGGTGGATGGGATGGGTACAAAGTTCGAGTCCAAAGCTCATTTGTGGACTAGAAATCTGTCTCCTCCTTACGGGAGCACAGTCTCGAGTCTCTTTTATCGTCGCTTCGTTTCCTTTTGCACGTTTCATTTTCTCGCTTCTCTCCCGACCACCGTCCCGCGTTCCCGTCTCATTTTACCATCTCTCTCTCGCTTGTCTCCAGTCTCTTGTTCCTAGTTCCACGCTCCCTGGTCCATTCTCAATTGCAATTCTCTTAATTAGTTTCGGATGCTCTACTCGTACGCTTTCTTCCTCTCTTCCATCCCTACTCTCTCTCTCTCTATCTCTCTTTTCTCGGTCTGCTTTTGGCCTTTCTGCTGCTGCGACTTTTTCGGACAGTCGCTGATGTAATTTTCTGCTTGTTACATTCCGTTTGCTCTTTCTCTACCCCGCCCCCCCCCCCCCCCTTTCTATTTTCTATTTGATTTTATGTTATTTGGGACTTTTCACTGGGCAAAGCGCGGTGGGGGCTGGAACGGCATTGAAGAAGATGAAGTTTGTTTTTGGTTGCTAGGAATTTATTCAAATTGGAATTTAATTGAAATGTTTGTCATTTGGAAGCTTTCCCACACACACACTCACACACACACACACACACACACACATACATTTGACTTTTTCCAATTCGCTGCGGTTCCCCCTTCCATCTACATAGCTTTCGCCATTGTTCTGCGTTCACTCTCTCCCTCCCTCCGTCTCTTTTTGTGTTTATTTATTTTGTGGCTTACTTTTCCAACAACCAATGCTCTCTCGCTCGCATATCGAAGTAATTCTCAAATTTAACGAATTTTTTCAACTGAAAAATGCTTGGCCTATTTTTCGTGCATCCTTCAACTGGAACAGAGATGCTGCGCCGGCCGAGGGGCGCTGCTGTACGATGCGCTATGCATAGATGGAAAGAATCAAATGTTCTGCCAAATCGGTGCACAGTTAATCATTTTAGCAAAAAGGAAGTGTGAAAATCGGTTAACAAATGATTCCACAAACTGAACGAGTGGTGGAGCATGCCTCCAGAGAGGTAGAGTGAACAAACAGAAGCAAGTGAGGTGGAGAGGGGTGTTGCCAGAAGTGTGGCGAGAGTGGAGTGAATAACAATATGCTAAAAAACAGGGATGGGGACGGGTAACGGGGGAGAATAAATATTATGCCAGGAATCACAACAGCGAAAGCAAACGCAAAACTCGTGTTGGTTAGGGGCATCTGAAGGGGATGCAGTCGCGAGGACACTAGTTGTAGCACAGAGTGTAAGGGAGGAGAGGACCGCGCTCTCTGTAAACCAATTTGGCAAACATAAAAAAAAAAGCAACTCCCATCTATAAAACACAATACAAAAGCGTTATAAACTTTCTGCCCCAAAAAAAACGAGCCCTAAAAACCATACGAAATGCATTCACAAATACTCGCACACACACACACACGAATACTCAAAACTCACCAACAACAATTGGCATTTGAAATATTTTGCAGCTCAAAAAAGTGCCCAAAAGCAAAGGGTATATTTTGGGGTAGAAAATCAACATGCACTTTGCCTCAACTAAAGATATTTCATCTTTGGCGAGTATTTCGGCATATTTAGCAGCCCCGCATCGAAGTCTTGGTACCCTCTAGGCAGAGCATAACCCAGTCGAGTCGTGAGGGAAACTATTAAATGGAAGGACTCGAAAGGGCGATAAAGGGTGGCTGAACATTGGCCAAGTAGAGGGGAGCGAGCCTGGCAATGCTGGAGTAGAAGTAGCAGGCAGTTGGTTCGGTGGGCCAACAATTTCTGATAGCGAAACACACACGGCTAACAAAATTGAGCTGCCACAATGCCCACAGAAACCCACAGTTTTTCGGCTCTGCCACCACCGCTGTCCCTTCCCTGCCGACCCACCCCCTTGGCACAGCACACCTTTTTGCAGAGTGCCTGCTACATTGAGGTTCCTGCAACATAAACCAAAAATGCAGTCAATACAAATATAAATAACTGCCGGGAGGGGGCAAACAATCAAAAGCATTTTACTCTCTCCCTGCCACACCCAGAGCCACAGCCACAGCCACACCCACGCCCACTGCTGCTTGCAACAGCACTCTGGTTGCATGTTGCTGCCTGACTGCCTGTAGCCTGCATTTGTGTGTGTGTTCGTGTGTGTGTGGGTGTGTGTGTGTGTGTAATATATGGAAACGAATTTTCGGCGTGATTGCATCGCGAATACGAGTACGCGCGTGTATACGTAATGCATTTGTAAAATGCATCATGCACCTTGCAATTTGCAACAAATGGAAGAAAATGGAAGTACGTGGCAGGGCAGGTGGCAGGTGGCAGGTGGAGGCGTTGCGGATGGAAATACCTCGCGGGGCTTCAACCTTAATGAACCCCAGGGATAGGTCTCGCACGGTGGCCACTCCATTCCACATCCCAACAATTCGCTTCTTAATGGAAATTTCTTGGTAGCCAAATTGGTTTTTGGGTGGCAGGTTGCAAGGACTTGTTGAAACCACCTTCTCGTCCTTATTCTACTTCTCCTACCACTGCCGTTGCAAGTGCACTGTCGAGTGAGGGAAGTCAGGATCCTTAAGCCTGATTTATGAGTGCTTCAAATGTAAAAGGAAAGGCTTAACATAATAGCAAGTAGCAGGCTCTCCGCTCCGCCATCCCTTCACTCCACCCCTCTTCGCCAAGTAACTTGACTAATTTCAAACTATATGTATGTGAAAGTGTAACATTGGGTAGAAAGTTTCCCAAGGGGACTTAAGGTACGGATATTATATCAATTTTTCCCAATTTTCATTTCTCTCTTTTGCTCATGGCATATAATTTTAGATGTTCTTAAAGTCTTCTCGTGCTGCTCTCAATTAATTTATTTGAATATCAAGTATTAAAGTAGGGTTGGCATTAAATATAATTTCCTTTGACCTGTAAAAAAAAAATCACGCTCTGCTTGTTCCTAAAGAATTCCTATGCAATTCCCGCCTTGAATAATAATATTTAAAATAAATATATAAATATTGGCCTTACACTTTACAACTAATTTTTGCAATGCTTTAAACACTTTTCTATTTACTCTTTGGCACTACATTAAGCCACATAGTTTTGCTCTTGCTTTGTTGAAGTCATCTTGGGCTACAATTTGGCAAAAAGATTGTAATATTTACACACAAAAAAAAACCCCATGTCGCAACACGTTTCTTCAACTCTTTTTGTTTCGAATTGTTTGTTTTAAGATTCTTCAGTAGAACGAACATATTCGTTAGTTTTCAACTAAATTCTACAATTAGATTGTTTTTTTTTACGCTTTTTGAAGAGCATAGCAAAGTGTTGGCCCATTTAGAGGCAAAGTAAATACCTGACTGCTAACATTCTTTTACACTTACTTTTGCTTGTTGCTACGAACTGAAGTTCATAAAAATGTTTGCTCATTTCATTTGTTAGGAAATGCCTAGGAAATCCCATCAAATCAGCGCGCACTGAGGCACGTTTCCATGGGCCATTAGCCAGAAGGCAGGCACAGGCACAGGCACCCATTCTGCTGCTACTTACCCCACCCCAACCCTCGCAGATACGTGGCCAATTTTCAAACCACGTCTGTCTGTCCGTCTGTTTGTTTAAAGTAAGAATTGCACGGCGGCAGAGAAGGTGGAGAAGAAGGAGGAGTAGGAGGAGAATTGCAATGATCATTTGACCATTTTTCGGGTTATGTGTACTTTATGCCTTTTACACGTGTACCGTACTATTCCACCATTTTATTTTGTGGCAGCATTGGTGTGTGTTTATGTGTGTGCGTGTGTGTATGTGCAACAATGGGGAACAACTAGTAATAATATTGTGGTAATATCATTTTGAAATTGCACACGAAGGCGGCTCCACTTTTGGAAAAACTCATTTCAAGTGGCGAGGAGGGAGGGTTGTATCTGTGGCTATGTGCCACATAAAGGAGCACCGACACACACACAAATTGAAAATTAAATTATTGCCCAAACAGAGAAAAAAAAAAAAAAAGTAGAAAAGCAAATGGAAAAAATGGAAAAGGGGTTTCCCCATTTATTCCATTCCAAAATAAATATTAGTACAGAAATCTTACAATTTTCCAGAGCATTAAATTTCACTTAGCATACACACCGGAAAAAAAGAAGGAGCATTAGATAGACACGAGTGGGGGAGTGGTGGAGTGGCATGCCACAGAATATGCAGAAATGCAGAGAAATGGTATGCCAAAGAAGTGGAAAATGAGTGGAAAAGTGGAAAAGCAGCAACAGCAGCGCGAAGTGCAGCTCGTTAAGCGTCTAAATCTTGACTTGCTTTTGAGTGACTGAATGGAGGAATAGATATTCCTATCGTACGATGGGAAAACCGCAAGAATGAGTTGCAGGCGTAGTAGTAGGTAGAGTACCAGCCACAAATCTGTGGCAGAGAGAGTTGGAGATGGTTTTAATTATGAGTCGCAGGAGGCAGGAGGCAGGAGTGCTCAAAGGAATATCCAATGATTTAGATGATATTTTTTGGCATTCAAAATTGTTTAAAGCCTCTCTAAATATACGTTTTCCCATACCAAATGCCGGCTTTCAAGACTTTTCCCTATGAGAAGTGCATAAAAAGTCCAATAAAATTGAAAAAAAAATTAATATAAAGGCTTCTGATAGATGTAATACCCTAAAAAAATTCCGCTTTACGTTACTTTTTTTATTTTATTGCGGAGTATTGCCACAGTTTTCCTTGGCTTTGCCTTGCTGCTGTGGAAAATAAGTGGCTTAAGTGAAGCATCGGTCTCGAAAGGCCTTGAATACATTCCACCTGAGGTTGCACCATCAACTTGCCGCCACTTGCTTCCTCCTCTTCCCACTTGACGGAGGATTCAGAGCAGGTAAATTCCTGTTGTGTGTTAATTTTCGGTTGCACTTACCTTCGATTTATGGGATTCTTGGATTCTTTCCTTGCTGTCGAAGTCTTCACCTGCAAACAAGCAGAGGGAAAGAGACAAATCAAACAATTTTCCAATACTTAAACAAGGGAAGGATGCAGGACCTTTAGGATACATCTTCTTCCGCACATAAAACGCATTCAAAATGATTTTTTTCCTAGATTGCAAGGAGTGGATCTCCCTCCTGCAGGCAGGATATGCTTTTCAGACTCATTTCATTAACTTTTGACCCAAAAAATACAAATAAAATAAAGGAAAAAGGAAAGCCCGTAAACAAATTTTTTGGCGCTGTCGAAATGTCCCCAGGGATGAATTCATTTCCAAGACGTTTTGCTTTATCCTGGCAGGTGTTTTTTTTTTGTGCTGCTTGTTTCTGGTGGCTTTTGTTGCAGCTGAAAGATAACACAGACGCTGCCCCAAGTGGCAGGCAGGAGGGGCAGGAGATGGTTCGCTCTCTGGTTAGACAGACACCTGGGGGACGCACACAGGACAACAATACAGCAGATCCTATCGCAAGGGAAAGAGGGCAAGCGGCGAAAGAAGAACTGAAAATGTTGATGTAGAAAGCTAAGAAAATAAATAAAAATAAAAAGGAGATGAAGATGTAGTTGGCGGTTAGGTGGAAAGGCGGTTCATTTGGTGACGATGACAGTAAATTGCATTAAATGAACTAGAAGAACCTTGAGGACGGCCTCCAGGCGACTCTGATTGGCGCACGGATAGCGCCACAGAGAAGAAGAAAGCAGAGAGAGAAGAGAGATATTTATATTTAAATATAAAACGACCACCAATCGGTTGATATGATGGGCTGTGACCTAAATGACCTAAAATATGGAAAACACTGAAATATACAAGTAGCCCAAACGATTTTTCATATTTTTTGAGCTGCTAAAAGTGATCCGAAAAGCTTGAAATCAAAGAAGGATTTTGCTCAGGCTTGATAGTGCTCATATGGCCATGTGTTCAAATAGCCAAAGGCACACTTTTTGTCTACATTCGAAGTATAATAGTTAACCGATTGCAAGGTGTTTCTGTCATCTAAAAGATGTTATCACATTGTAATTTCTATGATTCTCATAGCACCTGCAGGGCTCTCTAATGAGATTCTCTCTCTCCCTCTCATTATAAGACGCAATGTCTCTCAGGCTTCAAAATATTATCAACCTACTTTCGCCCTTATGCAACTCGAAACTCCCTTTTGTGGCAGACCAGCCAAACCATGCCACATGGAAGCTGTCAGGCTAAGGCTTTCCACAAGGCATTAACCGCAACATTTTCGTCTTGTCAGCAAAATCTGGGAGTGGGGATTGTCATTCTCCCCGGGAAGAGTGTGCCGCCCAGTCCGCCCACAAATTGTCAGAGAAACGAGCGGACGGCCTTTTGCTGGCTAATCAATTGTCGGAGAGAAGAGGAGTGAGAGAAGTGGTGACTGCTGCTCCTGCCTTTGGCTGCTACTTTTGCCCTCGTCCTCGTTTTGGCCAAGGCATAGTTCTGAGCAATTTTTGGTAAGCTAAGCTTGCGGTTTTCCCTTGTATTTGATTTGGAAATTTGCAGGTAATGAAGCTGTTTAATGTGTTTCTAGCCGAGCCACTGGTGTCTTGTGGTCAGGCCCCCTCCCACCCGTAGGACGGAGGCCAGGAGTTGTCAAGGCTGATCTTTGGCAGGTCTTTGGCAGTGTCAAAAGTATGGCAGGACATAACTTTGTGGGGGACTGGGTATCAAGGCTTTTGGGGTTTCATATCACGTATCATATGAGAAAGGAAAGCTCCTCCATTCTTGATTAAATTTTAAACACAATTTTCCACTTGAGCGGAGAGAAAAGCAATTATCCCAATAGAAGGGAACAATCTTTAGAGATACAAACAATTGTCATGGGATACTAGATGGGGGGAGCGGATCGGCGTGGACTGGATGGGCATGCCACATACTACTCGTGTGAGTGGGTGTGAGTGTGTTGCATTGTCAAATGTTGCAGCAACAGCAGGCGTCGTCGTCGTCGTCGTCAGAGCAGCGTGCATTCGTGCATTCGGCAACTTTTGGCCTCGAATTCATTTGCAATTAAACGCATAAACATTTTAATTATGCCACAAAGTTTGTGCCACTTCAGCAACCCCCCCACCACGCACACACACACACGTCTCCATCTCTTGCTCTCTCTCTCTCTCTCTTTGTTTTTGCCAAAAAGTTCTGTGTGGCGCACATGCATAATGAAAAGTTTTTGGGCCAGGAAAAGTCTCTGGCTATCAATTTGTTTCTTTGAGCTTTGTGTGTGTGGAGGGAGAAGGTGGGTTACCCATGGTAAGGGCTACGTGGGGGTGGCAGGTAAAGCAACTAAGTCGCAGCTTAAGCAGCTTAGGCAGCTTAATGAATTTAAATAACGCACACACACACACTCTCACGCACACACGCATACAAATCAAAAGCCAAACAAAGAGCCAGAAGCCTGAAGCCCCCTCTAAACCACAAACGGGCGGCCACCTCCACCTCTTGGCCATGGCTAATCAGCTTGGGAAAACTTTCTCTGCCGTGGCAGAGCGAGGGCAGGGGTAAATTATATGAGTTTTCAGTTATTAAAAAAAACCTGCAGAGGCCTTAGAAGTCACGAGAAAAGCTGAGAAATCCATAGAAAAACACACACATAATAAATAAAAATCAAGTTCCTGCGTTTCATGTGGAAAATAAAATGAAAATGAAAATGAAAATGAAAATGAAAATGGGAAATGGCAACAGCGAAAACAGCAACTAAATAAAAAAAAAATCGGTAAATTGAGGGAAAATGGAAAACTTTAGCCAAGGCATTCATCAATGACACAGAGGAAAATGGAGGCAGCAGCTTGCTGCCTTCAATTGATGCGACAATACGAAGGCGAAATTGAATTGAAAATTAATGTGAAAATTAAAATGAAAAATGCGCCAAAGGGAAAGAGGAACGGAGTGGATGCCTCATTGGATTGACATATTCTCATTAAGACACTGCAAATAAATTCCCAAAACGAAAAGAATAAGCCCCGCCACTTGTAAAGAATATACAGACACGTAATACCTGCCCTGCCTTTCGCTTTGTACTGTTGCAGATCTCTAGCACAGTCGAAATGAAAAGCCTCAGCCATGAGTGAGTGAATGCGGAAATCCATCATGCACTCGTTTGGTTTCCACCCAAACTTAATCGAGTGAAAGGAGTACTGCTGAAGGGAATCTTTAAAAGCATTCCCAGATGCATAAAAACTGTTCCCCAGAATAATATGTAGACCTACCCATAGAAATCCCTTTAATATACATATATAGAGAGGGAAGCCTATCCATTTCAATCAACATTTTCAAGTCCTACATTCGCAAAAATCAAATCCAATCGCAAAACTTGAGATCTCATAATGTTCGCAGTTGCCAGCGCCGCCACAAAGATCTTTGGGATTGTTATGCAGAATCAGCATCCTGATTTATTCTAGGATCTATCTCAGGTAAGAATTACTGTCTAGCAGACTCGCTTATGATGCATTTTCCTATTCCAGAAATTACACAAAACTGAAACACTCTCCACCAAACAGTTGCCAGCAAAGCAGAACACAAATTCACACAAACGCGGAGTCCCTTCCTGAGCATGAAATAAAGAAATACAAATTATGCCTTTCCATTACTACTTCTTGGACAATTTCCCACCTATTGCTGATGATAATGATTCAAAGTAAACGAGTTCATCATTTTTGCCTGTGTATTACTTATTTTTAGTACCTCGTACTGGTTAAAGGGAATATTCGTATTTGGCTGTTCGGTGATGCATGCCACATTCCAATAGATCACCCCACAAACCCCACACCAAAAGTCTGGCTGCAATTATTTATGAAGCAATCAGAGGCATACCACACACAATTGTGGGGTTGGTCTCTGGTGATATATGCAGGAGTGAAGGCTACCAACCAATTTTGGCTGGGGAATCCCCAACGCCCAACCCCCAACACACAGACAGACCAATTGGCTACCCCATAACCATAGTGGAATATGAGCGAACCCCCAAAACTCCTTTCGGACCTTGGCAATAAAATTAAAAGTCGCAACCGCTGAACGGGGCAAAAAAAGAACGGCAACAAAAATCTTCTAGAAGGGTGCGCAAAGTTTTTTCTTGAATTGCTATTTATGGACATGTGTGTGCGAGTGTGTGTTTGTGGCATGCCCCGGAAAAGTTGAATTTATTGCAGAAAATGCCCCTGTTTCGAGGGGGCGCAGCGTTTTCTGTCTGGATCTTTTGTTTTCGAATCGTTTCTCTTTAGCCTCGATACCTTTTCTTATCAGGCGGAGGTATGCTGCAATTTATAATCCTTTCTATAATAAGTTAAGTGTAAAGCAGTTGATAATTTTTTTTATTCTACATACAAGGGTAGATATGAGGATATTTTTCGAGTCCGTTTCATACTCTATGGGCCATGGTTTCTTCCCATCCGATTCCCATCCCATTCCCTCGTGTCTGACTAGCGTTTTGGATCCGCTAGGTCCTTTTCACATTTGTGTCACTGTAGTTGGAGCTCGAATAGATCTTAATTCCTCTGCAGCTGGTCTTCTTTTTTTTTGTAGCAAGAATTTTGATTTAAATGTCGCAATGGCTGGTCAGGGACTACTACATACAACTACATACATACATATATCTGGAATAGTTTTGGTACAAGCCCCCCCTACATGTGCGTGTGTGTGTGTGTGTTGGCAGTGTTGCCAAGGAGTAAAGGAATGCTGCAGTAGTATTTCCAGGTTGCAGAAAAACGTAAGAAAGTTTTCCAAAAAGAATTTGTTTTGGCAGAGCAGGAAAGATATCAGAAAGAGCCAGAAAAGCAGGAGAAAAGGAAGAGAAAAGAGAGAGATGAAGATGAAGATGAAAAGCAGGAGAGTAACGGCTTTAAAAAATATTGATATAAGAGTTGCCGTTAAAAATGAGATTACAATAATTGAAAGAGCACTCAAAAGAGCTGCAAGAAAAATAAGTTTTTCGCATGACCCCGTGACCTGCTTTACTCAGGGTGGTGAGGGTGGTGAGGGCTTAATAAGGAAGTTTATAATTGCCTTTGGAGCGGAGAAAGGAGATGTCTGTGAGGATGAGGGGCAGTGTGCCCAGCTGTTGCCTGCTCTGTGCTGTTATGTTGGCCACTTCGATACCAATCACAAATGTCTTGTTACAATAACTACAACACGGTGTGTCCTTGAGGTCCTTCCTTCCCATGGAATCGGGGGTGGGGAGGTGGACCTTATCAGTTACCGGAGGCAAAGTCAATTTAGGGACAACACATGTCCCCGTTCACACGAGTCGATATTAATAAACACTTAAGCCTCCCTTAGAAGCGGCTGCGAGACCCGAGCAGAGCAGGCCAGACCAGACCAAGACACAATGTCCTTTGAATCATGTTCGCAACACATTCCCATTCCCCCTCCACATGCACAAGGACTCCATTGCCAAGTGGATCATTGTGCAGTGGGTTGGCAGGGAGGGGGAACACTGAAACATGTGAGGCACTGAAAATGAATGACATCGTTTGCGGATGACAGGCGACGACCACACGAAACACATAGCGACACATGATGAAGGGGGAGCGGGTGATGGGGAAAATCCTTGTAGCCAGATATTAAATTCTCCATCTGTCCCCCAAAAAATAATGCGTATTTCATTAGAAAGGACAAACAGCGACACAAAAGCGAATGAATGTGTATGTGTCTCCTACCTCTCTGTTCGAAGGCTTGGGTCCAGTCCTCCTGGCGGCCAGGACTATTTTTCACACAGCCTAATGAGGCCGCCCCTGTTCTTAGGGGCCTTTCATTCATTTTCATCCATCTTCCGTTCCATTCCAAGTAGCCAACAAAAAGGCTAAATGGAGTTTCATATTTTCATGAATTATTGCAGATAAATATCAATGACAATACAATCATCAAACATTTGCACACAAAATACTATCAAATGCCAAACAGCTTTCAGCTCATACATATAATAGCAGGGCTCATTGGAAAACTGCTATTTCTGTTAATTTAATATTAATTATACAATTTACTTATTGTTTAAACAGACAGATTGTAAATAAAACGAGAAGGGACGTGTGAGACATCTGCACCTTAGCTGTGTTTTGCCGAATTTAAAATTTGTTCTTCATCTGTCATCTACATCTACAGCACTCTTTACTATTTACCGACGTTCTCTGTTTCACTCTTAGAATTTAGAATTTTATAACTTAGCCGATTAAATACCTCCATCGCTAAGCGAAAGATAGATTCGGTTAACTTTCGGTTAACAGAATCACGATACGAAGAAGATAACAATCAATAATGCTTTCCCATATCCCATATCCATTTTACAATAACACACTCCTCCTGCTTTCATACATACTTTGAATTTTTAACGGGTTTCATTTTGTAAACAAACACAAAACAGTGTACCCAGAGAGCATGCACTTTTCTTACTCTGGTCATACTTGGCACAGAGCAAAATGCTTTTCTCTAAATTTATGTTTACAATTCATAGGCGGATATGCGACTTATACCGTTAGGGTATAATGGTGCTCCTTTTGAACGTCTGGGCTGTTGTTATGACGAGCAGACACCAAGGCCAAGTTATCTCTATTGTCTCCCCAACATAAATGATTCTTTGTCAGAAATGGTGGTAGGGGATGTGGATGTGTGTGTCCAAAATTAATTATACGCATCCATAGACAAAAGAAGGAGCTGCAGCGGGAGAAGCAGGAGGTGTCCCACCTCATAATAATCACTGGTGGCATGTGCTAATACGATAATGGGCGAACAGTTGTGCAGATTCCTTCAAGCGCTAAGCGGCAGCCACAGACTCTGGTCGACTCGGTTCCATTTCCCGCTCTCCAGCGTGCCGCTTCATGGTCCCTGCCTCTCTCCTGCGTGCCGCACCATGGCACTCTACTCTCCTGCTATACCGACGGACAATCTTCTCCGGGCAGGGATTCGCGCATTGCTACTGCCACACGCGTGGCAGACTCCTTTCGTGCTGCTGCTACTGCTTCTCCATTTTGCAGGCATAGCCAGATTCCTGCCCCACACACAGCAGCAACTCCCGCCACTCTCTCTCTCTCTCTGTCGCTCCATATAATTTTTGCAGCACTTTTTCCGCCTTGACTCTCTCCTCCTTTCCCCTCTTGCCTGTTTTATTACCTTTTTGCTATTTATTTATTACCACACACACACACACACACGGAGTGTTCTACACGCCACATCCGGCATGCCACTGCCTGCCTCTTCCCTGCCTGCCACGAGGAAGCAACCCCATAAACAAATATATTAAATTTTAATGCTTAATTTATGTGCAGATTAATTTTCGTACATTTTTCGAGGCTCAGATTAGTTTCGTGCCTCAAACCCCCACCCACCCAAAGAGAGGGGCTCTGGGGGCAAGACCATGTTTCCCTTAAATGCTGGTTTAATTAATTGTTCATGACTTTTCATGCGTTCAAAGTGTTTCCGCGAACAATCTCTGAGCAACGAAAATAAAGAGTGTGTTCCCAGAAGGATATCGAAACGAGAAGGGACGTGCGAGACGCTTCTTACGCGTCACAACTTTTATATCCGGCACTCAGGACTACTTCTGCACCTTAGCGGTGTTTTGTCAAATTTTAAATTTTTCCTTCATCTGTCATCTACATCAACAACACAGAGGCAGCGCCCGCACACAAAAAAAAAACAAATATAAGCTGCGGGACGGGTGGGTTAATCGGTGGGTTCAATCGGATCCCAATTTGGTGATTTGGATGATCGCATTTTTAGTTTTCTTTTATCTTCAAAATTGTAGGTTTGGGAGGTTTTCGCCCTTTTGCGGGGGCGGGCCTAATTTTTGAAATACACTGGGTTCAGTGTGAGCATGCAGCAGTCCGGAGCCAAAATTTGGTGGCTCTAGCTCTTATAGTCTCTGAGAACTAGCCGACAAACAAGACGGACAGACGGACAGACAGACAGACATGGCTCTATCGACTCGACTGATGCTGATCAAGAATATATATACTTTATGGGGTCGGAAACGTTTCCTTCTGTGCTTTACATACAACCGTTATTTACACAAATACAATATACCCTATTTACTCTTCGAGTACCGGGTATAAAAATAAACTTTTGAAAAATTGAATCGAGTTGCAGCAAGTGCACCACACCCGAAGACAGTTTGCAGATAAAATTAAAGGTTAAACTAAGGTTAAGCTAAGAAATAGGTTATCATATTTATTTATATTTATATTTATATTTAAATTTATATATATATATATTTATCCCATTTTTATACTATGTTGTGTATATCCAAATTAACGATTTAATTTATTATCGAGATAATGCCATATTACTGAACAGATCCAATGGACGAACACAATAATTCAGTTTTGTATATTTCAGTTTTGTATAAAAAATGGGATTATACAAAAAATACCTTACAAATTAAATTTTGTGTGTTTTACAGTATTTTTGGCTTTCTTTTTCTCTTGTGTTTCTTCTCTCTCTATTGTTTTTGTGTTCAGTGTTAGTTAAATATATTATATAATTTAGTTAGGATTCTCGGTTCGTTTTACGTTCAATTTTTCCCTCATTTTTGTGACCCTCATCCTTTTTATGCATTCCCTTCCCTTTCCCCATACCATTGGCCTGTATTTACCAGTTACCCTATACCCATAGGGGGAAGGAATCTTCAGTTGCAGTTTCAGAAGGATCCAGTTCGGTTCCCTCTTTTGGTGACAATGATTCAGATAATAATTCGCGGCGGTTGCCGTTGAAGTCCATGGAAGTGTCGTCACCGACACCTCCGGCTGTTGCAACAGTCTTGTCGGCCACTCCTGCACTTGCGCCCCCGCCAGAGCAGCTTGACAACAACAATTGCTTAATAATCTTTTTCGAATCCGTCAATTTCTCTTTTTTTTCCTTCTCATGGTTGGCATCTACTTCTTGCGTCAGGCGATCTGAGGCTGCTTTCAAACACTCGTAAAATTTTTGTTTTTCACTTTCCGATTTCGTCAGCGCATTGCTTGCCTCCCATTCCTCTAGCGAAGATTCGAATTTGACAGCCATGTACATCTTATTCAGCATGAAAATTCTTTCAGCTCTCTGGTTGGCATCGAGTTGGTCAGCAACTCGTAAATGGAAAGGTTGGATTACCAATGTGTTATCTGTCGGATTGTTAGCGTTAGTATTGACGAAAGTTAGTATTGATCCCAATTCACCTTGGGATTGTGTATTGTTCCTAATAGCGGCATCGAAAAACTTATTGACGTCAAGTGCAATGGCAGAAGCTTTGCATGCGGGAAAGCCCATGTCGGCGATAACCTCTCCGATCGCTATAGCGCATGTCGCGTCGGTAACAAGAGTACCAACTAGTTTGTCGGCAACGAGAACGCTGAAGTACTCTAAGACTTTTTCCAAACCCGACATGCCTTCGAAAACCTTGTGGCGGAAGCGAAGGCGGTTGCGCAACTTCTTCTTTGTGTTCTTCTTGGGCGAGGGGGTTGTGGATGCAGCACCCGAAACCGAATAGTTATCCTCAGAAATGTCTTCCTCTTCCTCGTCACTGCTTAAAGTGCAGGTATATTGCGAAGGCTCATCCAGTCGTAAGGGGAGAGGCGATTTGACTTCAGTAGCAGAATTCTGCTGCGGAGTTGAGCGTCCTGCTTCAGCCACCTGCGCCTGCGAAGTAGCAGGCCCGTGATTCATTGGCTTCTCACCTTGGAATTGTATCGGTGCCGTTGCCTCTTCGCCAGTGCCCATCAAGGCAGCTGCATTATTTTCAGGCTGGAAACTGTACAAAAATGATTCCTCAAGCACAGAATCAGAAAAGAAGTTGATACCATACCCCTCATCGGCAGGCTCTTCTATGGAATTGAGCTTGTTTAATTTCGTCATCTGATTCTGATCCATGGGCTCAAAATATGACAATCTACTGGCGAAAAACAAAAAATACGTGTACCAAAGGGTCGAAACGCAAATTTACTTTTATTTCTCACTTTTTGTTTACGAAAATCTGATAATTTTGCAATAGATTCCCGTAGATTTTGTTTGCAGCTACAAAATTATTCGCGCACGCACGTCACCAAGGCACAGAAAGAAAAGAATGAGAGAGCTGTCTTAGAGTTGCATTTACCCTGACAGCAAGGTCTTGACATCGATATCTATGCGATATTTGATATCGATATAGTCGCATGGGCTTTGGAGTCACTTTAATTGTAAATTGTTCTTTTTATTGATAAATCATTTGGAAAGGGATGATGCTATTTATTAAATAATTTTGGAATACCAAACGATCGCTCTTTTACTTTCGTTTTGATGTGTAATTAATCCATTCGATAGTCGTGTGGCAGGGCTGCTAGTGCTTTTCATCCAACCCTGGTGGCGGAGCCCTGCAGTTGTTTATATATTTATCCTCACACACATCAAATTGATTACTCACACAAATGTAATAACAGCAAAGCTTGTTGTTGTATTTAAAGAGAAATTTAAAGCAGAGCTGAATGGCCCGCCCATAAAAAATGTTCAGTGGGCAATAAGGCCGTTCTTCATTTGATTTTATTTGTTTTAATGCGGCATTCGCCCTACAGGGCGCTCCTGCTCCTGCTCCAGCTACGTATCCCATGAGAGCCATGGCAGGCATTATGGAATGTCCTACGCCTTTGTCCCTGCCTCTACCTCTGCGTCTGCCAACTTGACGTCGGCTCTAACACTTTTTTGATACCGTTTCAAGATAAGATGAATCTTTGGGCTGGCCTTTCGGTATTCTATGCTGTCAGTGAGGGTATCAAAGGCTTCGTTTCGACCAGATTAATACTTGCATTCCGCTAGTGTTTTTACCGTTTCCGAGACTGCAGCAGTGGCGACCGCGTATAATGCTTGCGGCATTTTGGCTTGGCTGCTTCTCATTTGGCTATGTGTGTGTGGGTGTGGGATGCCCACTTCTCCTCTCACTCCACCCACCCTTTGGCAGAAGAGCGACTCAATTGTCAATTGGAAGAAACAGAGAATCAAATGAGAGTGTTAGTAAGAGGGGAACGTAACTTTAAACTTTTGTACTGCTGCATTTTTTGTTGGCGCAAGCAGCGCGACCGTGGGGCAGCAGCACCGCAGGAATTCGGTCATTGTTACTTTTACAAAGAGAGACGCCAGATACATACATACATACACATACATACAGGATAATGTGTACATAGATGGTAGGAGCTGCACGAAATGTAGGCCTAAAATCAATGTTAAATGGTGAAAAGTATGTATACAGAGACGTAAAAAGTCCAGATTTGTTTTCCCAGAAGGAAAGCGGTGGCTGATTAGAATAACTAAAATATAGAGCCCTGCATTATTCGAGAGTATTATTTAATTCGCATTATCCCTCATTACAAAAAGAAGTACCGTTCCGTATGTCGCGGAATGTGTTGTTGCTTTTCTTTCAAGGCGAAGGAACGAGCAAAGAGCATTTGCAAATATTGTTGTTGCAATTTACATGGGTTTCTACATGCGGCTGATTGCGTCTAATAAATACGTATGTACATACATACACACATACATATATTGTTCTTTTCGTCTTCTGCATGTTCTTGTCTAGAGGGGGGTGAGAGAGAATGATGGGATGCTGAAACTGAGCAGCGTCGCGTGTGGCGTCGCTGGAACGCGTACAAAAACGTTTTGCTCTCCTTCTCTCTTTTATTCGTAAGTTTCTTCTGTTGCTTTCTTCATTCAGTACGGGTTGGCACAGCGCAGCTGCAGAAAACTTTTCTCTGCTTGGTGATTAGTATGTACGAATACATAATACCCTTTGTGATAATTGATACAATTAAGTTGCTCGGCTCAACATCAGACTTAATAAGAGTCTTAAGGGACAACAGAGTAGAGTATTCGAATTTGAATTAAAGTTCTCCAATGCTGCTAAAATTCTTAGAATTTCTGCAGAGCTCTACAAAAAAGAAGGGTTTCAATTGGAGGAAGATAAGTTTGCTTACTCTTTTTCAGTAACTAAAAACACTTAAAAAATGGGTATGGGTGAGGCGGGTGTGGCAGTAGGCGATCCTATTTTACGAGGCAACTATTTGCAGTTCTCCTTGTGCCCTGCCGCTTTGCCACGATGTTCGGACAGCATTTTGTTAGATAATTTTACCTTTACCTTTGCGGCTGATGCTCCTCTTCTTCTTACTTCTAGTACACTTTTTTTTACCTATTTTGTGATTTATAACAAGCCCCGAACAGTGGGCGGAGAAAGCGCCCCAGGGGCTGTGGCACTAACTGTGGCACTAACAGTGGCAGTGGCAGTAGCATAATCTACAGTTTGTGGTGTGTTTTCAATGCCTGTCAGCAAGTGCATTTGGAGTTATGTCAGAGCGGTGAGAGAGAGAGAGAGATTGAGAGAAAGGAAGTGAGAGAAAGGAAGAAGGATCTAGCGTTGAAAATGTTAGGAATGGAGTGCCAACAAGCGATGACTGCGTCCTGATTGTGTTGACCACCAGAGTGGCCACCAGAGGCCCCCAAAAAGCGGACAGGGAGCCGACAAGAACGTGGAACAAATGGAAGGGTTCGTCTTCGAACATTTTACGAAAATATGTAGGGACACACATATGTACGTATGCTTGTGTAATAGCATTATTTTTTGGGGTGAGCGTAGGTTAGTCGAATGCCAAAAATCGGAATGGATGCAAGTGTTTTGATGGCTGGCACAGAAAGTTGTTTCAATTTTCTATTGGCAACTAGAAATCTAGAGAGCTCTTCTCCTGTCGTCTCTTTCCATTTATTGCTATGTGTTTCATCCATTCGGTACTCTGGTTTCCACCCATCGTTCTTAACTCGTTTCTTACTCGTGTTTCTTTCTGTTCCTCTTTGTTCTGTTTCCATCTTGTCCATCCATGTCTTCCTTTAATCTACTCGAAGTGAAGTTCTTTCCATCATTGTCCCTCACTAATAGTCCATCATTGGTTATCATCGTATAGCTTTTCGACCAGAAATTGAAAAGCCCCACAAGAGAAATTGCAAAAGAAAAGCTCAACAAAATGAAAAATCCTTCATTTCGGACCATATTTTCACAAGAGGATACGAATACGAGTACGTGCTGAAAAATTATCCAAATTGACCATTCTGCCAGTAATATTTAACCATTTTTGGTCTTATTTAAATATTAAAGGTTTTTCATTAGAAATAGATAGAATGGAATCATACAGACCCAAAATACCCTGGCTCTCTTCGATTTTTCGGTTTGTTTCTTGTTTCTCATTTTTCCCCCTTTTTCTAGGGGCCAGCAGTGGCATCAACAAATGAACAATTGTCACCTTGTCCCCTCCCTCACCGCACACACTTTATGTGATGTGGCATCTGAGAGCCCGAATGGGGCAGCAGGCGGTGCTACAAGGACACCACTGGGTCTCCACATGAGAATGATTTCCTTACAGACAGCTCAGGCAGAGACAGAGAGTGACAGAGTCCCCATCGTGACCGTTAAGTTGATTAATTGCAAATTTTAAGAAAACACAAACTGCTGGCCTAAAAGGAGGATGGGAGGAGGCGGTGGCGCTGGCATCCACTGAAGCGCGAAGTGGTGGCAGGGGTAGAGCAGCCTCATCGCTTGCACTGAGAGAATCTGGTTTTTTTTTTGAGGCGGTACGATTGACTGGTCCTCGGAGAGGATGGATGCTTGCACTGAGAGAAATGTTAGGGGTTCAACTATTCCCTTGTGCTGCTACCGAAGCGAAAGGAGAGCTCAGTGAGACTTTTTCGTGCAGCGTCGGAGTTGGTGGAAAACTGGACGTAGGACCCATCCAAGTGGGAGAACGAACAGCGGCAGCAGCAGCTGCAGCAGCAGCCGTTCAGGCAGGCAAAATTAAATTAAGCAAATGCTTCGGGAAAACTGTCTGCTAAAATTGCACAAACACACACACACACACACACACACACACACACTCGCTCACCCTGTCTTCCTCTTCACTAAAACAAATGAAGCAGCAGATGGGGAGCAGTATGGATTGGGATTTTGGGGTTTTCACAAGGCTCGGAATGAACGATTTGCAGACTGTTTTTTTTTCTTTGTCTGTCACGTGTGCTTTTGTTTGCCATTTTTGAAAGGTACATATGTATGTGCATACAATGTGTATGGAGAGAGAGAAAAAGAGAGAGGCAGAGTCGATCCCAGGAGCGGCAGCAGCAGGAGCAACTATACGTGCTGACCGTTCCAGTCATAAATGAAATTTCAAGCTTTAAGGCTACAGCAACATAAGCCAGAGTGAAGCCTTACGGGATAACTGATAAAAACCAGATAATTTCGTTCCGGACATGTCCTGCCCAAAAGGAAGGCAGGAAGGATGGACATTTGCTGCTGTGTTCATATTCACGTCACCAAAATGCTTAACCCGTTTATGCCATTAAAAGGATTTCACAGGCCGCTGAAGCCCCCAAAAACCACATCTTGGAAAAAGCGAAAGCCACTGGGACCCCCAATGCACCGAGAGAAAGAGAAAACAGAAACAGCTATAAAGTGAGACAGGCAGTGAGGTTAATGAACTCATATAAATATGGCTTTCCTTAAAGGGGATTTCCCTTCTAAAAGGGTGAAAATCAGTTTAGCTTTTAAACGTTCCGATAATCAATAGGTCTCTTGAAATGCTCTTCATATGATGTTTTCGCACTTTTCATTGTTCCGATTTTCCAGCCTTCATCCTTTATTCGAGGGAAGGACACACTCGCCACGGAGTTCCTCCAGCATGTAGTAAGGATTGCGTGTAATACACGCAATTTCCTTAATAAATTTTCCACTTTGTATGCTTACTTTACATCCTTTTGAAAGTGTGCAAGCGAGGAAACGCTCGTGAGGAAATCTTGCCTGTGTGTTTGTGTGTGACTGGGGTTTGGGTGCTGAAAAAGTTTCCCATTAATGTGGCATGCACTTGACCCTGGGTGCATGGGAGAGAGTCAAATGAAAATGAAATCGACATAAAACACACGACAAGTGGAAGCCCCATTAAATGCGGAGGGGTGGTCCTACAAAGAGGGGGCTTAAACTACATTCTTTGAAAGAAACGAAACTGTACCTTTTAATAAAAAAAAAGTATGAAAATGGGTAAATGATAACCGAAAAGCAATTGAAGTTGCAATTGAAATCAAAAGAAATATTCGTTTATTGAAAGGATAAACTGAATGGAGAGACAGAAAGATAACCAAAGAGGGATAAGGAGAAGGATCGAAATATTACATACAAAAATGTATGTCTATGTATATGTACATATTTATATGAAATTTAAACTTTTGGGAACAACACGGATATATCCTAAGCTTTATTAGTGCCTTAAAGTTAAATAAAAAGATACCTTGGGATGATAAAAGATTACTTGTAAATGTTCATTGCGTTGAATTTTAGGAACAATTTTGAGCCTCTGAATATTTCTTTGGTTTTGGGTTTCTTCTTGAATTGCTCACCAAATGTTCTCCAATTTTCTTGGTCGTGCTACTTGCAATTACATACACTGCTTATACGCCCCGTCAAAAGCCGCATGTCTGTATCTTATTCTTGTGGCCTCTTTTTCACCCCTTCTTTATCTTTTGTTGCACATTGTACTCCCCTTTTTTACCTTGTGGGCCATGCTCCTCATATTGACTCCCCTCTTTTACCAAGTACACCTGGCCTCTACACTGCGTATTCCCCTGTGCGTTCCCCGTCGCTCTTTTTATACCAGGTACTCGAAGAGTAAAAAGGGTATATTGTATTTGTGGTGAATAACGGTTGTATGTAACGTACAGAAGGAAACGTTTCCGACCACATAAAGTATATATATTCTTGATCAGCATCAGTCGAGTCGATAGAGCCATGTCTGTCTGTCTGTCCGTATGTCCGTCTTGTTTGTCGGCTAGTTCTCAAAGACTATAAGAGCTAGAGCCACCAAATTTTGGCTCCAGACTGCTGTATGCTCACACTGAACCCAGTGTATTTAAAAAATTGGCCCGGCCCCCGCAAAAGGGGCGAAAACCTCCCAAACGAAAAACGCCATTCCGTAGGGAATGGCCATATAGATCAGATCACCAAATTGGGATCCGATTGGATCATTATTATAGCCACAATGAAGAAATTAATTTCCAGTGGATAAACCCACCCCGTCCCGCAGCTTTTGTTGTTCTTTTCACATTCTCTCATTCACACTCTGCTTCAGCTTCACTCGGCCTCTGCCTCTGCCGTCCCTCTGCCGCTGCCTCTGCTGACTTTTAACCCACCCGTCCCGCAGCTTATATTTGGTTTTTTTTTTGTGTGCGGGCGCTGCCTCTGTGTTGTTGATGTAGATGACAGATGAAGGAAAAATTTAAAATTTGACAAAACACCGCTAAGGTGCAGAAGTAGTCCTGAGTGCCGGATATAAAAGTTGTGACGCGTAAGAAGCGTCTCACACGTGCCTTCTCGTTATTTATGTATTTGTTTATCTATTTTTCCTACTTCTTCATCTTATTTCTGTTGGTCTATGTGGTTCTATGGGGGCCTGTGTGGGCGCTATTGATGGTACTTTTCGGTCAATATCAATATGTGGCACACCGAAAGCCGTACCAACACCCAGCCCCATGCAGTCTCCAATACACCTGTGGGGAGGGGGTGCTAGCGCTGGTGTTCCCATTTCTTCCTCAACCAAAATGCCAACGTAAATATTTTCGCATACAAAATCGTTCGCCGCCAAGGGAGCTATGGGGGCATGGAGGATGCAGAAGGAGAAGCAGAACTAAAAGCGCATGAAGCATAAATTTCGCATTAACGTAAAGCGCGAGAAAAAAAAGGGAGCGAAAAAAGTAGAGACTCGAACAGGGTGTGGGTGAGGCAGGGGCAAAAAAGGGGGAAGCGAAAAATGTGCAATAATAATACCAAAAATAAATGCCAAACATACACCCAAAAAACATACACGGAGGCTGGGCAGACACATGCACGCAACCCTCATTCACCACACACAAAGTTATACTTCTGGACCCCGAAGCATTTGATACTCTCTACAATCGAATCGGCTGGCAATTTGATTTGAAAGACGAAACTTTTAGGTGCAATTTACTGTGATTAGCAATGAAATATCGTTTGTGATTTACCTAAAAATAATAATCATACATTTTTCATTAGAAACATAGATAACATATGATATTGACATGTACTTATTATAATCGAAAGTTTGCAAATTTCTTTGATTGTCTTTAGGGCACAACAAAGTCAACTGATTGTGAGCTGAGTTTGGGAGTACGATTGCAATGCTCCGTTTTCTGTGAAGCGCCAACCGAAAAGGGTATTAGAAGGAACGAAAGCGTTGTAGAAAAAGGTTACGAAGGGGGCGGGGGGGGGGGCGAAATTCAGGGCACAAGCTGCCTAGATTACTCATGCGCACCGTGTGCTTGCTTCCATTGCGAAGAAGCATCGCTCGAGAGTGGGCGCGGGAGAGTGGTAGCAAAGGTGTCTGTAGCAGCAGCAGCATATGAGCATGGAGAGAGAGAGCGACAGCTAGAGACGGGACCAAGTGCAGGACCATGACCAAGAAAAGGGGTAAGCGGACACTGGGGGCTTAGCGGCGATGTTGATGGCAGGCCAGCAGCAACGTTGGTTTTTCGTTGGCGATTAGGGTGTCCTGACAAAACGTGCGCCCAGACAGACGGCCAGTACAATACAGTGCAGAGCATAAGTATGCATTCAGCAGATCACACTGAGAAAATCAGTCATTTTTCACATTAGTTTGTGTACAAATCGCGCCATTCCGTAAACTAAATTCATTCGCATGTTATTTTATCTTTAATATGATATTTTCTTCACTTTTTATGGGACATGCGTATGTTATTCCCCGAACACGGTCACATTAAACACCACTTTATGTTTTTTTCCCCTGTGGCGGCTTATGTGTGGGATTCCTGTGGATTCCTGTTTTTGGTTTCCGTTTCCCCTGTTATTGTATTGCCTTCTGCCTGGTTTCTATCCGCTCTTCTTGATAGTTTTTGGAGCGCATTACACACACACACACAGCTGTGTCTGCATCTGCATCTGCATCTGGTAGTCGAGTGCGAGTATCTACCGCTTAGGCAAATCTGTTTGTGTCGTCGCTGCTTCGGTTGGGTTAGGATGTTGTTGTTGACGTTGCCACACAGTTGCTCCTGCCTGATGATGCTGCTGCTGAGGCTGATGATGTGGTCTCCTTGTCCCCACAGCTCCCAGCGCCTAAACATCCTGCTACTCAAAATCGTATGACAAACAGCAGCAGAGCATCAACAGGGAGGTGGTGGATGGAGTATTTGATACGCTTATATTTTAAGTTGGCAAATAACCTGAACACATTTTTATACATACAGTTATGAATGCGCTGCAAATAATACACTCAAAGCGGGTATATTTTTCTACCCTCCCTCTCGTGCACCCTCTCTCTGCATTTTTTTATCTAAAAAACATTATTATAGTCCTGCCGCGGGCACAAGAAGTGGGGAAGTATTTTGCTTTTGCTCCATAGACATAGACAGAGAGAGAGGGAGAGGGGCAAATCTCTTTGAAGCAAAATCTTCAGGCATCGATGGAAAAGCAAGAGGCGGACAAACGCCTTAAAAATATTTTTTTCAAGCCACTATTGAATGACACAACGACAATCGGCAGGGGTAGAGGATCTTAATAGTTAATTCATAAAATATAAACTAAATAGAAAATGAACTCTTCGCAGACGCATGGTAAGGAGCTCCAAAATCTCTTATCAAATGGGATTCACAAAAACAATTTATGAAGATATAAATATCAATGCCAACAAAAACTACATTTTAATGCAATTTGTTATGGTAATTTTTATGGTTGCGCCAGGGTATCTAAAGCGTATTTTTGACCCCTTCCTTTGCACTTTGTCTCATCTCAAAATGGTTTTAAGCGGCTTCCGCTTTTTAAGCTCCTCATTTAAGCGTCATCTGACATCTGGCAAGCGGAACTAAAAGGACAGCTGCTGAATGCCACAATGAGAGCCAACTACTGCAGTACATACTATTGCCTAATGAGTGTCCCATGCCACATGCTCCGTCCGTCCGCTCTCTGTTGCTTGTGCCATTCGGTGGCAAGAAATTATTGTCTGCTTTTCTGGGCAGGAGCTGTAGCATGTGCTGCAGATCCACATCCAGAGTAGGACAAGTTTAATCACTTTCGCCGTCTGATTTGTGGTTATGCTGTGGCTGTCACTTAGTATTACACGAGTATAATGTCCGGCCACAGGTCACAGGTCACAG